>NC_064671.1:81707626-82007626 GCF_943734685.1 Anopheles coluzzii
CAGTTGCAGTACAGTTGCTTGCTTTCGGCTTCCGCTCACCATGTGTTTCAATTTCCAATCGGAATCGATACAGCATACACACCCCGGATCCGTCTGTAGTTGACCGGAAATTGCCCATCCCCGATTTACGGAACGTTTTGTGGGCAGTGCAGTGGGCTCTCTCGTAGTAGTACACCCCGAAACGGTCAGCATTGATTCTGTTGGGCCAAGGAGACCCAACTCTTTCATACCCCAAAAGTTAGTTACTTAATCGAGCTCGAGATCGTCGTTGCGGGATAGGGTGAAATAAGTGGAGCAAGGAGCTTTCGTTTGATAGTTTTCTATTGCCAGCTGGCCTCAAATCAGCAATCGAGCTGTCTTTGGCCGATGGTGAAATTTCTGATTCTACCGATCGAAACCGATACTGGTGGACGGGTTGATTGTGTTTCCTTTCCCTTTGTTGTTGTTGCTTTACGGAAAGCTCCTTGTTATTCAGTTTGATACAGTGTACTCGTCCCCTGTCCGGTCATACCAGACGTACCATGGTTTTGAAAGCTTTTCCAGCTGAAAAGACTCACCCACTCAGTGATGCTGGGTGGATGGGAAACAAGAGCTTGGAATTGTTTTTGATGTTTCTTCCACTCATTCCAGCTGGCGTAATGAAATGGAAAACTTTAAGGCCCTTGGAAAACACTCAGACAACGACCAGCCAGTATCGGATTTGTGAACGATCCGGTTCGAAGGACAAAAAACGTTTTCGAACAGACTTTCCAGCTGGTTTCGCCCTTCCAAACTGGATAGTTTAGTTTTTAATCTTACCTTTTAAACTCACTCATTGGTTGGACCTATTGTGATGTTTTTTTTTCTTTCGATGATGCCTCAACTCATTCCCTCAGTTCACCTACCGAAACTTCCCGGTGCACAGAGCCCTGAAAATCCATTTCCAAACCCGGTCGGGGCTGAAAATTCTGCTTAATCGAAACATTTCGTAAAACTAGCGCCGGCCGGGAGATGGAGGGTGTTTCTTTTACCGCTTTTGGATATCGAACGGATGGGATCTTTTTAATTAAATTTCCGGATAACGGAACGGAAGAGGTAAAAACCTCCCTCGCACCTCTTGCTCCCGCGTTGTTTCCGGCACGGTTTGTTCAAGCCTTCCAATTCCATGCTGGAAGACAGTTTTGAGGGTTTAAAAATGGATTATGTGAGAAATTATTCACCGCTGGGGGAGAAGCGATGGTATGAGTTGATGGGGAAGGAGGGCAGGGAAAATGCCATAAATGGAATTAGGATAAACTTCGGCAGAAGAGATGAGCTGGTGCGATAAGGTAATATGTTGTAATGAGGAGCCGACTTTCACACTTTTCAGGATTTCAGGTTGATGATATTCGTTTGAAGTTTGGGAGATAAGGCATTTACGGCAGCTGCTGAATTCTGAAACACTGGCTAGATCTGGTTTCCCAGATACAGAGACACCTTTTGGGGCCTCTCTTTAGAGCTATCTTGTTTGAAGAGCTCTCTAGCAAAACATAAACAAACACTCCCATTTAAAGCTCACATTAAAAATGCTCAAAGCCACACAATGATAAGCCAGAAATTGAAATTCTTCCATTAAAAAAGATATTAATTTTAATTCCACCCGCGTCTCCAACGCACTCCAAGCACTTTAACTTTGCATTATAAACAGCTCACCATCGCTTGATTGCAGCTGGCCACCGCAACTACCTCAAGGAAACTCCTTAAGCAACGAATAAAAGTTACAACTTTGTGTTGACAACTGTCATTAACCGCTCATCGCCTTTGAAACTGCCCATCCCCTCGGTGAGTGTTCTGCGGAGTTCGCCCAGTCCGGGCGCGGTTTTGTCAACGTCAACACTCTCGACTAATCTTGTCCGGGCGAAAGCTCCCGGGCGAAGAGCGTCCAGCTCTTAGACTAATCTGAGACATTTAATCACCACTTTCAAGCAAACCTGTGACCTGTGGCACAGGGTCAATGGTTGTAGTGTACAGCTCGAGAAAGCCGTGTACCGTTTCGAGTGACATAACCGCCACAAATTCGCTTGCCAGTCTTCACCCGGGTGGCTCGGGTCTATTCACCTTTATTTGTCTTAATACGTCCGGCAGTGTAATTAAATAGCGGCCTGGAAAATATCACCCGGGAATGCTTCAGAACGAAAGGTGGCGGCAAAAGGGGCACTAATCCTTGGGCGTGATCATTATGGACCAGGTTGGACTGTAAGCAGCTAAGCCGCAACGTTGATGACGCTCGCATCTTCCCGAGTGTCAAGTATTGTACTTCTTGTGTGCTAGCCTTTACCGGAAGTGGTTAAGCAGGAAGCTTCTAACTCACATATCGCTGTGTGTCGTGTGCAAACTTGTGTAGTCCTTCAAGCGGCCCCCCCCTTTCTCCCCTTTGGGTCGGTAAACGCTCAAGCTCTCTTAAGTAAGGGGCGAAGAAAACAACGTACAAAAAAGCTGACGGTGAAAGAAAGTTAAGTGTTCTTAAAAACCGTTTTGCATGTCAAGCGGCATTATGCTTGCCCTGCAGGATTTCAACTTAGTCGCACGTCGCACGGCGGGCAAAACGCGACGGACAGAGCGCTTGCATGACTGCAGGTCACCAGGAGCAAGTCTGGGCCTACTGCTCCGAGACAGTACGGTGAAATCACGAAACAAAAGGAAGAAGCAGGACGCACAACTTGCGCTTTTTTTTGCTCCTTTCATTACTCGTGCACTCGTCCTTGACAAAATGTGCTATAACTTCAGAGCTTCAAGATGGTGCGAGAAGCGGGCGTTAGCGCGCGGCGTAACAGTCGTAGGTCCTGCTTTGCCGGAAGCGGCCGCCCTGCCCTGTGTGCACTGCACACGAGTCACACGAGTTTTGGTGTTCGAGGCACGTTCCGCTTGGAATCTTGTCGAGATTTCTGTATGCTCACCTTGGGGTCGCGCCGTATCGCCTGCGGACATGGGAAGGAAGAAAGAAAAAAGCGGCAAGTTGGCTGCTTGCTGTGCTTTGTGCCGTACTGTGTCTTCTTCCTTCTCTCGGGTGGTCCAAAAACGTGGTCCAGCAAATTATGATGGTTCACAAAAAAAAAAAACCGGCCGCCCGGCGGGAAATACGGTGAAATTATGATGAAAATTGCAAAATTGATTTTGCCACTCCGTGGAGCATTGGTGGCTGAGCCGTATGGGAGTGCTTCCGTCCACCGCAGGAGACGTTGCTCTTGAGGTACACCGCAAAACTGCCACACTGCCGGCCACCGCATTCGGCAAACATTGGACGGTCATTGGGCAGGACGGGAAGCCTCCAGCGAGGTCCAAGGGAGGGAGCAAGAGCATCACAGACACAGAAACTGTTGCTCTTGGCCACCGTGTGGTGACTGTTTTCAGGATGCTAAACGTTTAATGTGCGCGATCTCAAGCGAGGCGCGATAAGGCACAGATTGCAGGCACTGGGGAGTTTAATTTGGTTGTTTTCAAACGAAACATTCTCGCGTTGAATCGTACCGTTTCGTTGGTTGCAGTACATTTGCACTCTGGGGCAGCTGTGGCAGCTGGGCCACTGTTGTCCCAAACTGGCACGTTATAGATGGTGGTTTCCTGATGACATCCACCTGATGAGCTAGAGACTATTTGGAGAATCTTTTCAATGTCGGTTAGTTTAGGCTTCAGAACTAGCTCGAATGGTTTTAAACTACGTTTTTGGGGGATGAGCCTTCATTGAAAGACTATCCAGGAGAAGAGTTGATAGAAAGACAGATCTTTACCAAACTTTAAGCACACCCACCGACATGGCCACCAACAGTTCGACGTCACATGCACATCGCTTAGGAGCGTAAGCAACCACAAAAGCTGCCTGCAAAAGCCTAACCCCTCCAAAAAAAGCCTTACGGGCGAAAATGGGCGAAAAACAGGCTTCGTAACCTTCATGTCCTGCTCGTTAACGCCCCTGCCCCCTCTGACAGCGTTGGACAAAGAAGACCATCGAAATGGCAGCGTCATTTTCACCTTCCGCTCTGCAGCAAATGGCCAAACCAACCGCACTGTAATGCTCGCTCAGGGCCAACCCCTTGTTCGTCGCTTGTTCTGTGTTGGCTCGGGAAGCGGCCTTTTTCTGACGAGCTGGCGTGTGCGAGTGGACAAACCCTTCTCTTTCAATGCCCTCTTACCCATAACTCTGCTCTGCGAGGCCCATCCAATCCTTTTCACGGGGCTTTTCGTCGAGGGAGTCTTGTCCGTCGGGGCAGAAAGGATTCCTTCGTGTGCCGCGTCACATCCTGGTGCTGAAAGTTTGATATAAAAATACCATCCACATATCTCTTTTGTCCCGCTGTCACTCTGTTCGAGGTGGGAGGTGGGGGAGGGTTCGCTTCCTATTCCAATATCATTCCCTGCAACACGCCCCCGTGTGGTTTGGTTCTATTTTCCCTCTGTATTTGTGTGTGTGTGTGTCATTCTACATTCTTCCGTTGCTCACTGTCTTCCGTTTTTTTTGCGGAGCCTATCAGCCGTTTTATGCTCTGGTCGCGTCCTCATCCAGTTGGGGGTCTGCTCGCACGTCAGCGGCTTTTATTATCTGCTCCAATCATCAACCTTAAACCATCCTTCCGCACAGCCCAACCGAATAGAATAAGACTACTCGTATAGTATGATGCTTTTTTCTGGTAGTTGTTGCTGCTATCACACGATTCAGTTGGTCCGGGACCGGGCTGCTACTGACGTGTGTTGGGCGGGCCGTGTCTCTTGGCACGGTCTCGGGGACGGAACTACTAATAATAGTTTTCGCTCGCGGACTATTGGACGGAGCGCAGAGACTGGCACAGACCGGCACAAACTGACAAACGGAGGAACCCCCACGCCACCGCGCTTATGATTTGTGCCTCGAATAATCGTCCCTATTTTGATGACATCTGTTGTACTCGGGCTTGTTTCGTTGACTCATTCTTTCGTTTTTTTTTTTAATTTTTATTCCCCGTTTTAACTCCCACAGAAGCGATTGTGTGACATAGTTGGCACAGCGGGCATTGGTAGTGACACACGGTTAAAGCTAGCGCAGAGGCAGAGTTAAAGCCGCACTAGACAGAGTTGCCGTTTGCGAATAATGCAATAGTTCCATACCGACCAGGTTCATCCATATTGAACGAATGATTTTAACATACTATTACCGTTTTGCAACACACGGGAAAGCACGGGCAGCTTGGTCATTTATTTTATTGATTGCACACCGGTACTACAATCGCCGCCTGCAATGGATGGTAATTTAACTGCTTTAAAATAGTTTATGGCCACGTTAGGGTAAATAATTGAACGTCGGAAATGTATGGCTTGCTATTTAAATGGCGTTATTTTCCAATCCAATACCGGTCATCAAATTTCCATAATTTATCTTCAAAAGGCAGGATCGTTTGTACGAGCTTAACCTCTGTTTTTTATGAAACATTGTGGAAATTATTGACCGTTTGTAATTGTAAAATCAATCAAATTATGACATGAAAGAGTTTTGAAGTTTGCCATTCTAGCGTGAATGTCGATATGATAACGCTGCAAATTCAATGAGCAATTTGGCACACAATTACGTGATGGTTAGATATAGAATATAAATATAAGGCATTACGTAGAGCAAACACATTGGATATGGATCAAATCGTAACTCTTTATACTGCACTTAAAAAATCAAACGTAAAATAGAAATGTAAAATAAATCTATTAATGCTCGATCAGTGAACCCTATCCTGCTGTAATTCATGCTTATATGTTGTAATAATTGTGAAAAATTAAATGATATAAAATTATTATTCCCTTGTAAAAGTTTGTCAACAAATTGTGTAGTTACTTAGTAAAAGTCTTTGTTTGTTTTTCCCTCAAAAATTTGTTCAAAAAGGAGAGCAAACCGATAAACATAACTCCATATCAAAACTGTGGCTTTTTTTTGCATAAAATATTTGCATACCTTAAGGCGGTTTTTTTTCCAAAATCCTAACCAGCCTCTGCCAGTTGAAAAGCGATTATACGCTGAAGCCTTTCTATGAAACACATATGAAAATGTTACCCGATAAATTGTTAGGCCACTAACTTGAACTAACACTTAAATTCCATATTCATCGAGATGCGCTAGCAACCCCCATCACACATTCACACCGACCCAGCATGCACTCCCAGCGAAGTGATTCCCATTAGCACAAGACGAATCAACGTTTTGCTTTCCTGGAAACGTTTTGTATAATATGTAAAGTGACAGCAAACTTTGCACTTCCCACATCCTCACGGCTGTGTATAATTGTTCACTATCCGGATCGACCTGTATGCCTGCATGCGACCCGTATGCGTGCATAGATAGTTGCTGAGAGGCACGGACGAGGGAATTGATTTAAATATAGAACGAAATCGGCGATGAAGTTGCTTCCAAGCGTTGACCATACATGCTACCCGGGCAATTGATATGCCATCATCACGTCACCAAACTCATGCACTTTTCCATGGCAATCGACCGATTTTGAATCAGCGCTCTCCACCCTCCTAGCAACCCTTCCTTAGTGGACAAGAGTTGTGTGCTAATGGCTGTCTTGTTCGATTCCATCATTCAGTTTTTCGATTTCTCTCCTCTTCACAGAGTAATACAACCGTGCAGGACACAGGTTGATCTTCCTTCCGGGTTTTTCCCTCCATTACACGTCTCTAGCCCCTGAGTGTGAAATCTTGCACACAACCAAGGTGAAAGAATCGTTGCAAAACGTCACCATCGAATGAAACCATACAGTGTCTGTCTTTTTTTTGTACCTTTATCTCGATTTTACTAAGAATTGTTGACACTCACACATACATCGGTACGACCTAAATTTGCCTCTGAAACCGATCGAGCTACATGCAAATGAAATGCAGTTTGTGTCACCTACCAGGACACCAACTGAGGCATCCCTTCGTACTCTACATTCGCACCGGCGGACAGCGATGGACGCTCACCAGCCGGGGCGAATGTTTTATTCAGTCGAACAATGTGATATTCATAATCCTTCCCCGTTGAAGAAGGAAGCCGAACAATCCCATCCCGTTGAACGGTTCACTGGTACTACAAGACAGGTGCATCACAGCCCCGCGCCCGAAGTGGCTCGGGTCGTTGAGTTCGTTTGGCTGAATATTCATAAGAACGATTGCAATTGTAGCAATGGTAGGGAGTTGCAGTTGCTGGTTTGGTGGTCTCATTTTTTTTATTTTTTTTGGAGGGATTTGTGAACGTCAATAAGAACGAGCTTAGCAGAGCGGTACGTGACGCGGTCTGTGACTCCGAAGACAGATCCGATTTGATGTTGTCAGGTCAATTTTTGACCTCAAAACCGTCGTGCCTGTTGTGGTTATTTTTACCATCGTTGCCAGGATGTCTTCATTATGACGATATACGGAGCGGAAAACATAGAAAACTACCCTCTTTGGCCATCTACTGAATGCCAATGATCTGTGGTAATTGAGGGAATACCAAAACATCACAAACAGGGACTTAAAATAACAATTTAATTAATTTCTCATACCTCATTCCTCATAAGCTCCATCACGAATGAAATCAGCCCGAAAGTATGCAATATATTTTTTGAAAATCATTTACTTAATCCATATTTAGGTAAATATAAGGTCGAAGATTTGCGATCGATACAAAAAAATCATTTGTAGTAAAATAACATAAAACGTGACGCAATTGTTAGCTCAAGTTTTACATCGACGCCTAAAAGTATACACTCAAATGCTAAAACACGTGGTACTGGGCTTAAAAAGGTGCTATAAAAAGATTCTATTGCATACCCGTATATCATGCTTGATTGCAACCATTAACCACACCGCCCGTTCGCATCGGTTTCGATGGTTGATTTAAAAAAGCGTAAAATCAATTTCATGCACATTTCCCCCCGATTGCTATTACCCACCATTCATTCATAATTCCCGTATCCCGCAGCAACCGGGATACGCAAATCACTAAATTTCCCTACGCAGCGTACATTCACATACATACACTGCGGTGTGTGCCTGTGTGTGTGTGTGTGTGTTTTCCCCTTGTGGCTTGCGTATTGAGGTGTGAAATTGATGTATCCTGGTGGGCATTATATGTTTCATCACCTTTTAGCCGAAAAAAATATACATACACCTAGGGTAAAGCAAACCAAATTCAACGCACAGGTGTGCTTGTGTGTGCCACATTCAGGCCGGTGGTTAAATCGCTTTTCACACGATATTAGTTAATCATCCGCTTCGGGTCGCAACCTTTAGCAGCGCTGCACAAGTATGTCAGCTTATTTTTGCGCCAAATTTGCCCACTTTTTCCACTCCGTGTGGTTTGTGTGGAATTAATTTTGCCAACCCTGCGGACTTGCTACTACCCTCCCTTCTTTTTTGGGGCAGCCTGCTGTACCGGTAATCAAATTTATGCTAATCTTGGGCCCCGTCACAATTTCACTAGATGAATCCGGTGCTTGTGATTTTGGGGTGTTCCGTTAAAGCCTTGCTCGTTTTTTTTCTCTCTCTGTCTTTTCTCCCATACACTGAAAAGACACCACGTGCAACTCATCCTAAGAAAAGGGAAGGAAGGATTTATGTAGACTTTAAAAAATGAAGGAAATTATGTAAATCCTATCCCAATGGATTGATTCATCGAATTTCGGATGATTACATTAAGCACAGCACAACGTCACCGCTTTCTTGGCCCTCAGAACCGGCAATTTGTTGATTTGTTCTTTCTTCTAGGGTGGAAAGGGTAGAAAGTGGGAGTGAATCGTAAAAGCCGGAAACACTGTTTAATTATGCAATGCTAGAGGAAAAAGTTACCCGAGCTCTACCCGGTTGGCGGAAAAAGGGACACTCTTCGGGTTGGTTCGGTTGGTTTTGTCGCGGATTGACAGCGAGTGACTGGCTAGATAAATAAGCTTTTCTTTTTTCTGCTCGGTGCAAAATTCATTTACTGTCAAACGGAAAAAAGGCGGAGACGTGGGAAAACAGCGGTTGCTGGCCGGTCAAAAAGTCGTAAAACGGAGAAGGTTTTTGTGTGAACCACGTAATGGTGGAACTATTATGTTTCGGCAGGCAAAAGTCAAAGCCATAAAAATGAAGCTCCTAAAGCGGCACGGTTGGACCGGTAAAGGTCACTAGCTTGTGTTTGGGTTGTTAGAAAGTTGGTGAATTTTTCACTATATTTTCAGCTACATTAAGTTCAACAGAGACTGGCGAACAAAAGTAAAATATTTCAAAATATTTATAAACTTCGTTGCCTATTCTGTTGAAACTATTTTAATTTTTTCCACTCATTGTATTTCACAACCCTGCATGAAATTAAGAACCCATCGATTACACTCAAACTAAAAGCTCAATTGCATACCTTAAGGCGCATTTCATTTAATAACATAAATTTGTCGCACATGTTGCATACTTTTAGGCGAAAGTAATTGCTTCTGTTTCATGAGGGATTCGTGATTCCTTCAACATTGAATTCATTGATGTCATCATTCCATAGCATTCCAAATGATCAAAATTATTTTTTTTTTACCTTTTCCATCCTCCGTTCCATTTGAATGTAATAATAATCGTGATGTTTTTCCCAACTCAATGATTTCGCTTCAAAATATCACAAAGTTACACGTTGTCAAGTAAAGCACTTGACGTTCTTCGCTGAGTAGTGCTTAACCCAATTGAAGGTTCATTCTTCGACTCAAGTTCAAAAAGCATGACTTTAAGTACGCGCTTGGCCTCGCCAGTCAGTCCGACTGCTGACTGACATTTGTGTGGTTGGAATCGAAATGTTTATGACTCGCTTGGATGCGTTCCGGTAGCGGTTCCATCCTCTCGCATATCACTCCGTGTCCGTGGTTCATCTTAAAGCATCTGGGTCATTTTCCCCAGTTTCTTCGCAATACACACGCTCCACTATCGCTCGTAAAGATGTTTTACTGCGGATGGGAAAACTTTTACAGTTGCTGCATACTGTGCCCGGGTAAAGGGAAATAAAGTGTCGAAAGAAAGGCAAGATTCATTGCACTCATTTCGATGGGCGGGAGTCGACGGTACTGTGATGACGCCTTGTCGCCATACATGGGTATGCGAGCTCTTCATTCTTTATCTCGTTAGCGTTGCTGTTTTGCTTTCCGTTTTTCGGCTTGGCTTTCAGCGTCCCACATCTTACTCACTGTTTGTTGAGCATCAAAATTCTTATGACAGTCTTAGCCGCAGTCCGCCAAAGGGATGCTTTTGCTCCGCCGCACACAAGCTAATGCTCGCATCCATTACCTTGGCCGGGCGCCATTAGCCCGAAGTGTGGGTTTGAAAGTTGGTACACCCGAACGCGATGCGAAACGATCCTGTGGGGGTGGGGGGGGTGGGAGTGAAACATTTGAGAGCCAAGTTAAGGATGAAAAATATCCTCAGCATGCGGCACACGCATGCCAAATGTGAAAGTGTGTGGCAGGACCGTGTGAGCGCGCGCGCGTTCGATGCCGGCAGTACTGATCCTTTTAATAAATCACTCCGCACGCGTTGGAAACGCACACGGTACTGAACATTCGGTAACTATGTTTGTAGCAAACAAATCAAATCATTCTGCACCGTTTGGTAGCGAGTGCGTGATGCAGTGCTGGCTGTCATTGGTTGGTCGTGGACCGTCACAGCATGAGAAAGCGAAGAGTTGGTGATGTTATAGAAGAGGCAAAGCAATATTTGTTCATTTTTTAACAGCTTCAGAGCTGCACCATATCATCATGATCGATTGGGGGAAATATGATCAGTGGAAGCTTTAAAATTTAATGCTATTTAAAGCAGGTTTTATACAGCGCTGTAGCCAGCTGATGAGTGATTGCTGCGGTATTTGATTAATCTTCCGAACCATAAGTTACGTGCAGTAAAATTGTACACAGTATGAAATTTATATGATGATAACGTTTTCAAAATTGATTTTCAATAATGTTTTAAAGCATTTTTGTTAAAAAAAATAGGACGATAAGATTTTTTTATTGTTTTATAGAGGCTTTAGGCCTTTTGCCCGAGCTACGATGAAAAAGTGATGTGTTACGTAGCGCTATTTCTATACACCTTCATGTTTTAGTGTACAATAAGCTATATTTTGATAAATATTCAATGAAATACAACAACAAAAACCAAATTTTAATGATCAATTTCCCTGCAGCAATTTAATTTCGAACAAAATTCTGTTTAAATCTAATGCTGTTTGTTTAAATAAATTAGTTCTGACAGGCTTCAAACTTGAACCAATACTATTTTTATATTTAATTTTATGTTTCATTTATCTATGTTTAATCAAAAGGAACAATTTCGATCAACTTAATCAGACATGACTAAACTATAGAAATCACATCACATTGCACCATAAAAATATGTTAGTGTCCGGTAAGCATTTGCTGTACAACACTTCCACGAAGAAAGATGAGCTTTTGTTAAAGAAATATTTAAATGAATAAGTTTTTAAAAAGTAAGTGTTGTTGAAAGTGTTGAAAACGCCACCAACACACTTTATTTTCATTCCCAAAAGTGAATCGATCCAAACAGGTTTTATCTGATCTTAAATTCATCTAATCTTAAAGCTACACAAATTCGTCCCAGATACAAAGACAAAGTTTAGCCAAACAACCATTCAACAGAGCTAGCGAATTTCCTCCTAGTCGTTCGTCGCTTGCCGTCAACTATGCCAAAAAAAAAAACAAAACAAAAACTCCAAGCATTGCTATACCCATGCAGCTGTTATTGGAAAATTATCATTTACGAACAGGTGTGCGGGCGAGCTGCAGACAAAAACTTTTCCATCTCATCTCCTTTTTGGCACAAAACACGAGACGGCCTGCCGTTTGGCGAAACAGACCCAAGCAGTAGCTAGGGCAGCACTCATGGATTTGATGACGGACGGAACGTGCAGTGTGCTTTAACCGCGAAAGCTACCGAATTGAAGCGTTGCTTTGTGTGCCGGTGAGTGAATGCAAAACAAACAGCGACACAGAAAACTTTTCCATCGCCCGATCCAGCCTCGTGAAGATGTCAAGGGCATCCTTTTTTTTTTGTGTGTTGCACAAATGGAAGGCACAAATTCGTCACCAGGCCGGGTGTCCGTGTGTCGGGAGCGTGTTATTAAAATTCAATACAATTTTCCACTTTTCCATCAACTGCACTGCACGACCGGTACGGAAATCGAACGACCGTCTGACTGTCACGTACTGATAATCGTGTATAGTGTATGTGTGTGTGTGTGTTGGTAACGGATACGACGAAAAGCGAGTTGAGAACGGCGCAATACAACATCGGGACGGGGGCGCAAAGCCCTGTCAACTTATTTACAACTCCCCGAACGATATCGTTCCCACCCACACCTTGTCCTAAGATGAACGATTCACGCGTGATAGGAACGTGATATATGTGTGTAACGCTCCGAGCTTCCCTGTAGCCACTTATGCGCCCCCTCGCCGCATTCCAATGCGCGCTACGACCTGAATGCCTTCGATTGCCGCACCGGTAAAGCGCACCGGTTCCTCACTCCTCCCAGGCACAAAACGCGTGTGCGCATAACTTTCCCGAACCCGGGCGCCCGATTGAAGTGGCAATAGGTTCATCAAATATTCCATTCGATTTCTTTCGCTTTCGTCGCCTCGGGACTGGAGCGCCCAGCCGGGAGCGGTTCGCGGTGCGAAACTTTGAAAATACACCGGTTGGGAGGGCACGGGCGCCAGCGGCGCAAGCAGGAAACTTTGCTCCAATTTCGCTAACGAATGAAATCGATTGCAAGAGTGCGGCGAGTACGGGCGGAGGGGGGGGGGGGGGCAGACATTTCTCGCCAGGATATGATAAGCGGCACGGACACGTGAAGCCTGTGAGGCCGCGGAAGGAAGCTGTGCGTGTATTTCATCGTGCAAGTGTTTCGGTATAAGCGAGACCGAACCTGGCAGCGCTCACCGGTGTGTATTGCGCTCCCTAACTTTATTGCCCTATCGGGAGCGACACCACTCGTCATAGCCCAGATGGTGATTTGTCCACACAGAATGTGTGTGTGTGCGCGCTTTTGCTCTAGACATTTTCCTCGCCTTCCCCCGGAAGATTCGGTAAGTGGAAAGCCAATCGATAGCGGATAGGATGATGATGTTCTCCCTCAAGCGTTGTTGCGAAACGGCTCCCCCACGGCAAGCGCGCCAAGCTGGACGGGAAGAAAGGCTCGGGGCCTACGATTCGCATTATTATGCCAAGTTTATCTCCGTACGGTTGGAGGAATGGAGCCCAACAGTGTGAGGTGGGGGGGGGGGGAGGAAAGTTCGGCAAATAAGCAAACCACCGGGAACGCATAAACATCACAAGTCGATGGGGGTGCTGGAGCAACCCTGGGACACTGGGACGGGATAATGATTATCAAATTAGTAGGTGACAGGTAGGACATTTTTCTTCCTGCGAATCATATCCGCTTCGGCAGCGCGTTGTGACTGGATGGGACACCATTGCCGCCGTTATTGCCGAAAGAGGACGCCCATCTAATAAGGAGGGAAAGAGGGCTCGTAAAGATGGGTAACATTATGGCGTAATCAGCACGGAGAAAAAAGGGATGAAGAGCAACAGGAGTGGAAGGTGGACGGTATTGTTTTGTTTGTACATTATACGCCAAAACACCCGTTCTTTTGCTTACTTTATCGGTCAGTGTGTTTGTTGTGGTTTGCCGAGATTGCCTACACGCACACATACGTACAACAAATGGCATGGTTACCGTTTCTGATTTTGTTGTAATTGTATAGTGCGAATAAGTAAGAAGACAAGAACTCTATTGAATATAGGCTTTTGTTGTTTTAAATATTTTTCTAGCACATTGTTTTTGTTGTTCAACCAGCTCAGCATTGACATTAAAGTTAAATTAGTTTAAAAAAGGCGTGTTTTGAAATTATGGTTACATAGTTATTTTTATTCATATTTGATCCTCAAACTTTAAGTCAACCTTAACGCTCTCAATATTTTTTACCAGTTTTCTGAAATTTATCTCACACCGTTTGAGTGGCAGATAATCGGAAAAGCACTTTGAACGTTCTTCAGAATCAAATAGATTGTAGATTGTTTACATATTGGAGCTTAGTTTTTCTCTAAATATTATGTTTTATATAGGGGAAGGTAGGTAGACACGGAAACTACGGATAAGATGTACACTTGTCATAAGTACATGGTAAAGTAGTTATTGAAAAGCATCCAGACTAAAAATAAAACAAAATATTTGAGAAGATTTTTGGTATGATAATTGCAAAATGGGCTAAATAAAAAAGCAAAACAAATTCCCAATCCTGCGCACCCTTCTGGATCTTATTTGACTGCTATGGATGAAGAACTTTATAACTTTATAGTTTATAGTTTTGACAGTGTTATTAAATGAATGATTTGTCGTGATTATTTGGCTAAAACTTCGTGAAAGAATGGCAATGAAAGCAATAAAAATTGTTACTTTCCAGTGGTTTATACATTTAACACCAAAGTGAGGAGGACGGACGACACACTCTGTCGTAGGGTAAAGATTTTTGTTTATTTTTGTAGAGACTAAGCCATTTGAACTCATTCCCCTATTAAAAAAGACTTTCCCATACCGGGAATCGAACCCGGGCCTACTGGGTGAAAGCCAGTTATCCTAGCCACTAGACCTATGGGAGGCATGTGTAAAAAGATGGAGAGCGAGCAAACATCAATTGGTGATGCACAGATGCCATGAACTATCTTGAGTTAGGGTAATCGGAAGACCTATACTATCCAGCAACTAGAGAAAGCATTAAAAATATGCGAGAAACATACGATCGATGTAAACAGCAGCTTATACATTGTGCCGTTTCACGCTCCACGCTGATGAGGTACTTCACGATACCCAATGTCCTGCCACGCCTTGGACTACTTTAATCCACAAAAAGAAGCGGTTCATTCAGGAATATATAACAGAATGTGTGAGACTACAAAGATTTAAAAAATAACTTTGACATGGTGAAAAATGGCCTGAAGGTCAATGGTCCACCTAACTTGCTGGTGTTGTGGAATACAATAATTTCCTAGAGGGAAGTCCTAAACTGTTCTTCTATAAGCTGGAACAACGCCAGCTATAAGTGGTCGAAATTCCAATAATGCTTTAGATTGTGCATTCTTAGAGGTGTTAGAAGAGGCGCATGTAATTCCTAAATTTACGGCTGAATTGAACGTCGTTGCACGTACCAGGATATGGTGGGCAATAGAGGTGTCTATCTTACCCTTCAAGGTATCCATCTTTCTCATGTCAGTAGTTTCCCAGAACTCAATTTCCAAGAATGTTAATTGTGCCACTTACGATGTCCTTCATACCTCAATACCATTATCTTTTTAAAGCCTCTTTTGCATCGTTTTAAACAATTCAGACAAAACTTTGTATTCGCTATCATACGCATACTCTCCCCCACAGACATTATCGATTTTTATGCTCCCTTCCCATCAAAAATCGATAAAAATATCGCGCAAAACCAGTTGACAGCACTTTCCTTGTTCTCAGCCAGCGTTCTTTAGACGTGAAGTTTTCTCACCTTCATCCGTCCCGTGTACACTTCCTTGCCCCTTTATTTACGACCCATTGCGCTCACCTCGATAAGGATGCGCTATTCTACCGGCATCCGGTCGGCCAGCTGACCAGTTCCTGGTCCTCCCGAGACACTCCTCTGTGTAGTTGCTCAAAAGAAAAAAAATATGAATTTCAGATTCCAAAGACCCCGTCACAGCACGTACTGCACGTAGCGGTTCGTAGTCTCCACCAGTTCCCATCGCAAGTAAATCGTGAGCTCAATCATGACGAACCTTTTCCGCCCAAGATCCGTACACGAATCGAAGCAATTTTCCTTCGTTTTATTATTCATTCAAACAGAATACGTTGTCAGCGGCACGACAGTAACAACAGCACAAAGTGCAAAGGCATCATAAATGAGGCGAGTTACGAAGGCGAATGGAAGATAAAATTGGCCGAGTACTTTGGCGGGCGGCGGGCCCGAAAGCGGGAATTTGATCGTCGTTGCCTAGCATTATTGTCCTTTTAAGGATATTTCACCACTGGCCCACTGCCGGTTGTGCGTGAGTCACAGGAGCAGAGACCAGGATATAGGGAGGCAATTTGCATGAGGAGTTCTTTCCTGACCATAAATCATCGCCTGCTGGCGCGACCCACGGTAGTATCCCGGTCTGGATGTCTGGTTACTTCCAGCGGGGCACGAAAAAGGCACGCAAAAATCCACCCTCCCCTTTCAGTGCAAGCTCTTTACCTTTACCGAGCGATGTTTATCGCACAGTGGAAAACGGGTTTCCTTAGCACATACTTACGGCAGTCGCAGCTTTCTTCACTGCGGTTCAGTCCCGTTCGAATTTATGCCTTTTTAGATTCCTAAACAATACGGCACTCAAGAAACAGGATGGAGGGAGGGAAGGGTAAAAGTGAAGTCGGAAAGGGAGTTGTAATACTGGTTTGGTTCCCTGCAGCCCACAATCTACCACCATCAACGTCAAATTGCGTTTGATGGCGCACTAAAACACTCCTTTCGCACTTCTGCGAAAAAAGGGTCACCAGAGGAGCCGGAAAGGCTTTCTTCATATTTTTGCTCCCCCTTTTCATTGCGTTCCACAGTCATTGCGCTTTTTTTGTTGTAGCTGCCTGCCCCTTCCCCGAAAACGAAAACGATCCAACTTTAAGTGATAGCTCTTGCTCCACCATCGGCGGTAAAAAGGGATGCAATTTTGTGGCGAATAATGACCGCCAAGATCGTTTCCGCGCCTGTACTGCCGGGCAAAAGTCCTCCCCTCCACAATCCTTTTTTTCCGAGCGCGCGGCTGCAGCCTTCCGCAAATGGCCGTCAAAGATGACGATCGGGATCGGGGGTTTGTTTTATTGTGTATTTGGATGGCGTCCTTCTTGGAAAGCCCTTCAGTGTGCCCTTTCTCCCCCCTCCGATCGTGAAGTGTTCGTAAAGCACTTTTGTGGCCGGGGATGGTTTCACTATAAAGCTGTCAGCTTTCCACTGGCAGCAATGGGCTTGCGGTACACGGTACTTTATGCCGTGTGCCTAAATTGTGGCGAAATGAGTCAATTTGGTTGCACTTTACGCGGTTGTTGTTATTGCGCTGGGATTATGCAGTGGGAATGTTGAGGCTGTTTGATCTAGCCGCGCCCGTCATATTTTTCCGGGAAGGAAAAGCAATAGGCCGTTGGTGCGGTGTTGGTGGTGGAAAAGCAATATATTGTATAGGAATAAAAGAGAACGTAAAAAGCTTGCTTGCGTCATAATTTCTGCACTTTGGCTCTTGCGACGAATGGTTCATGAATTTCTGGTTTTGATGAGGTAATAAAAGCTTGTAGTTTAAGGAAGGCTTTGTGAACAGCGTAAACGAATGTAAATGTGGCTACATTTAGGTTGTTCGTCAAATGTCTGGAATATCAGGAAGATCTATACGGATATGCTATTTACTTTTATTAAATTATGTTTATGGCATGAAAAACTGCTAAAATGAACCAATTTATTGTATAATCCGTTACGTTTCGACGACATAAGCATTTTATTTATTGTAAAAAAGTAATTAAATACAATTAACAAATGTGTTTCAGCGTCTCCAATCAGGAAAAATGAACTCAGAAATGATAAAGTGCGTTGAAATGGTGCATTTGAATCAATGATCATAAAAGATTGCCTATTGTCATTATGTCATACACAACTTCAAGCAGAAAAATAGTAATTTATTTGTTAATGTCTTTAACTTTTTTAGGAAATGAAAATTTCATTACAAAAAAAAAGTCACATTAGAGGGGTTTCCTAATCAGTCTCCAGAGTGAACAGCATTATTCATTGCTTGCAAAATTATTTCCAACAGCACGTCACGTGTTGTATTTGTATCGCAAGAAAATTTCAATTATTTCACATTACAAAGAACTGTCAAACTCACTCCAGCTTGTGGCGTGTTGAAAATAATGCGAAAGAACTGAAAAATGTTTATAGTGCCAATAGACATCTGTTGAAAAACATCTCGCAAGTAGTGAACAACGTTGTTGACATTGGAAATTGATTTGGAAACCCTCGTAATAATTTTTCAGCATGAATTTCAACACTTCAACGGTCAAAGAGCAATGATATCCGGCTTCAAAACCCATGTCATAAAATTATGGAAAAAGACTCATGAAGAATTGAAAAGCAGGCTGAAGAAATTAAAAATTATTATGATGATAATGCAATATCAGAAAGACCGAGAATGAATTATTGCACCCGGAACAATATTTACATTCAAAAGTGAGTTGGAAAACCCTATAAATAATGATTTATAAACTATAAAACATAATTTCTCAATCATATCACATTCATACTTCATATTATTTTGGCTCTTTTGTTTAAATCATGTTTATAACTCATGTTCAGATTCCAGATTTTTCTTCTTTGGCTTAAAACAAATCGTACCTCTTTAAACGTATGCAACCTACAGGCCAAAATCATGCTCAAACATTGTGTTTCCTTTTGATTTTGTTGAATAATCTGAAATAAATTGTTTACATGGCTCTGTTCTACAGACTTCCGAACCCAAAAAAAACCTGTAAAATGTCTTTTTTTTTCTTTTCCAGTTAATAATATTAATAATCCCCATCGCAAGCGTGGGTGACTTTTCTGAAATCTGTTTTAAAGATAACCAACCCTACGAGTTGTTTTTCTTTTCTTCTCAAACTCAACCCGCCCCAAGTTTCGTTCATTTGTTCGTGGAAAATAAAATCAAATTCAAAGTACGCCACCAAACGGAAGATATCCTTCTCTAGACAAGTTCATAAATTCAAGTTGCTGCGAACAAATCCACCAAGAACGATGTGTCACCACGTCGCAACATTGTAAGCGTCAACGATGATGATGATGATGATGATGATGATGATATCACAATGAGATCCTTGGGGAGTTTTGTCAGACGACATCTTAAGAATGAGGCTGGGAATGGGTTTCCGTTTGAAAGAGGTTGAAACGTTCCACACAATAGCAATGCCCCGGGGCAAAATGGTGGTTATTTAATGTTGCCAACGAAGCACCACTTGAAATAGGTCATACATACAAAAGGAAACTCTCTTTGCAGCATCACACAGCTGGCGCAAAGATCAAACTTCCTGTTCCATGTGGCATGGTGCAACACTGTCGGTGCTCATTAAAGTGATGGTGCAGCAGCACCCAAACGGCGCCTTCGGTGAGAACGTAACCTTCAAAAGCTTCTACACACGCAAGAATTTCTTCGGCATTAGACACTTTGTGCCTGGAAGGCGGCTTCTCCCCTCGGACGCATGCGAAAATTATCATAATTCCACATTGCCAACCCTGCTCCACAGTCGAAAACATCTCACTCCCGAACCGGTTCCAGTCGGTGATGGAAACCCTTTCTCTAGCCCCAACCCTGTACCCAAAACCACCACGTTTGTAAGCACGTTGTTTCGTTACGCTCTGCACCGTTTAGCTTTAATGTGGTGTATTTCACTCCCGCAGCACCGTAGCAAAAGGATCACGGTGTGTACCTAGGGGGGGCGAGAACGTGCGGTAAATGTATTCCAAAAATTTGCGAAAAGGGTCCTTAATTTGTTTATACACCCTTTCCCAACAGAACTCCTTGCTGTTTTGTTCAATTGTTACAATGTTTCTTCGCATCCCGTTTCTTTCCATTTCGATCGGCGCGGCTGGGCCGGGCAAAGGCAAACTGTAACATGGCGCACTTTGTAATGAGTGCGTTTCCGGCCCGTGGGGGTACTATTTTTTGTTTCCCACTTCCGTCGGGATTATTCAAACCAAAGGCAAGCACATTGGACTGTTTGGCGAGCGAACCCAAAGGTAGTAGCCGAAAACTAGCAAGCGAATAAAAAAGCAATTCACCCGACGTGCACTTATTGTACCGAGGGGAACAAATTTTACGACGTCAGTTATTTCGTTCGGAAATGTTTATGATTCGTTTCAAACATTGGGAGGTTCCATTTCGGGGGGGGGGGGGGGGGGGCGAGGCCGGTACCAAAAGCAGCGCGAGCACTTTTGCGACGCAAATGTCTACGGGGCTAGTCAAACAAATCGCTCCAGACGGCACTTCCGGTACTGGCCGGCCGAAAAAGCTGACGGCATAGTGTGTGACTTGGTTTGTGTTGGAGCAACTACGGTCAGTATTGATTACTTCCTTCACTCATCGCACTGTGCCCCAATGGAGCATGGACGTCTGTCGAACTCGTCAGCTCCAATTTCAAGTACGACAACAAAGACGTGGTACCTATGGATGGTGGTGCTTAGGTTTTGAGGTCCTTTTTATTCCCCCATCGGAAAGGAGCCAATCGGAAAGGCCTTGGAAGGCTAGCTAATTTCCCCTCGGAGTGCTCAGGCAAACAAGTTTTGTCCCCTTCCCCCTTTCGGTGGCGTTGAAACGAAATGGAAAGTCGCTGCAGCCACGACTGCAGCCGGAAATGTCGGAGGTTTGGCAGTGCGTTCAATGTCACGGTGCAAGGAGACGGAGAGACGGAGTTTTCCCGGTTTTGTCGGCCGCGTATTCGCCTCATTGGACACCCCCGACGACGGTGGCAGTCAATTAATTCCGTATAATTAGTCGGAATCGAAATCGCAAAACGGATGGTTAATTAAAGAGAATTAAATTATCTTTTCAGGCATTCGGCTTTGCTGCTGCTGCTGATGATGATGATGATGGTGTTAAGGTGTGTCTGTGTTTGTGCGGGCGCGTTCTGTCGCCAACTAACACCGACGAAGCTTCAAGTTTCTCCAGCGTAGTGTGCTCTTCCTTTCCCAGGTTTTTGTGGTTGCGCGTTGGGGTAGAGTCATCCTTCCATGGCTTCTGGTCCAAGGTGGTTTGGTTCGACTGGTTTTGTCTGGTTTTGTCTGCTGACTCCAGCTACCACCTACCAACTTTACCATGCAAGTGGAATATGCTGATGGCAGATTGTGGTTTTGCTGGTAGGACACTCACACCTTTTGCCGAAGTTTTCAGTACCAGCAAGAACACGTCCAGAGCAAGAGCTCCAATGGGAGCGTTGAATGCGAAAAAAAAACAAAAATAGCATGCTGAGTGAAACATCTGCCCCTGGAGCAGCACTAATCGGCCCAGGCTCCGTACACTTTGCTGGTAGATCCGGTTCGAAGGACCAAAAACAGTGGTGCTATGGTGACAACGCAACTGTTACGAAGTATCCCAGCGACTTGCTTGGCCAGGAAAACGATAGCAGCGACGTTAAAGTACCAACCACGCGAGTTGGATGGTGAGAAGAGATGAGAATTGGAGAATAGTTTTTGCTGTGAAGGTTGGTTTTTCCTTTCCAAACTCTCCCAATGGAATGGCTGTAAATGAAGCTAAAGCACAGCATGTCCGTCGTCGAGGCGCAAGAACAAACCATTGTTTACAGTCTTTTCTAGTGAGTGAAGCATTTACGAAACCTTGAAATTCCCATGTAAAGCAAATGATCATACCACACACGTGCTACGAAATAGTATCAGAAGTTTCCACACACAAAATTGTCAGTTACCAAGAAAATATCCTTCAAAATGGTGCGTTTCGATGAACAGGAATGTTTCAATTATGATCCGTAATGTACTCCAACTCCAGCGGAGAAAGACAGGACACGTGAACAGACAGCGAGCTCATTCAAAGCCTGCACAGCACCTGGATACTTGTCACCTTTCCTGAAGGATTGTTCACTTTCTGTCTGGCTTCTTTTGTTTTTCCTTGAAGATTGACTTTTTCTGGATGCAATTCGTTCTTCTTTTTTTTTTCGCTGTCACAAAAGTACCAAAGGATTTGTGTTTTTCTCATCCTGTTCTTCCCAGCAATGTTTCACTCTTGTGGACGTGAAAACGGCTTCCATCCCTGCGCTACACGGTTGCGGTTATGTATACCAGTTTCTCAACTGCCGTTTGTACTCCATGCCGTAAGTGTGCTCGTGAACATGTCGCTTCTTTGTGCGTGTTCTCTTCCCCGTTTTCACACACTCGCACGGAACAAGTTCGTGGTGGTGTAATATTGAAATTTTTCACCTCACTTCCCGCCTTAGGAAGGGAAATAGCTGCAAGACTGCAAGAAAAACACACACCTGTGCACATGCTCTTGCTAAGGGCCGTGCTATGAGACTTTTCACAGATGTCTTTCCAGCAGGCAGAGCAGAGGGTGTTCCTTTTCCTTTACTTCTTTTTTTTGTTTTTGATACTGGTTGAGTTTGTGAAAATAGCAACAGTGGCAGTTTCCACTCCTCTTCCGCCGGCAACAACCGGGAAGACAATCTGCAAGCTACCATCCAAAGCTGACAGGCAGTAGGCCTCCCGGCCTATCACACACACACACACTGTGTGGGAAGAATGTCAACGAGAGACGGCAAGTAACTGCGGTTGACAATTGTGCCCTGTGCCGGTCGGCGAGGTAAAGTTGGTCCTTAAGGGCAACGGTTCCAGGTGGGAATATTCACAAGTCTTCTACGCTTCGCTTCCACCGCTCCACCGCTCATACACCGCACCACCTGCACCTAATCTAGCAAGGTGCCTTTTCGTGGCGAGATGCGAGCCTTCAAGCAAAGGGATAGACAACACACACACTCCCACCCATTTTCCCTTACACCTTGGCCTTGGCTTGCAAAGCGTTTGGGAATGTCTTCTTCATACTGCTCCCAAAATGGTACTACAAAACAATTGCTAGAATTGTCACTTCATTGAGCCGGTTATCTTGAGCTGGATGCTGGAGTGTGTTATTTTACGGCGCGTTAAGTTGCTGTGGCCCAGGTGGATAAGATGTGTCGGCAGTTGGGTGAATTTGGCCCAAGGTACAGTTTTTCTATGAAGGTTGCATTATTTAGAGATGAGGGCTCTTCGACATAGCTACTTTTTGATTTTCTTCCACCAGAACGGCTTGTTAAGAAGAATTAAAGCTTATGCCTTCCATTGTTTGTGAAAAATATAATGCTTTTTTTTGTTTGCTGTAATGTTTTGTCGCTGCTGTTTTATGTTATTTTTGGCGATTCTTTCTTAAACAATTGCTATACTCATTACAAACAAATTCAGATAGGGCGTCATCCATTAATTACAAAACTTAAGTACAAAACCGTGGCAACAAAGAGGTGTAATAAGAATACTTGAGATTCCGTAATTTTCTAAGAGAGGATTCATTCAATGCTAGATGGTACTAAAACATATAGAAAAATATTGAAGTTATGCAATTGGAGCGTAACGTAATTCAAGGATAATGCCTAACTATTTATTTCGCCATACACTTTGCCAAATAAAGACGTGAAACCTGAACCAATTAGAGTGAAACCGGTCGTTTGGTGTATCTTCCTCCTTAAAGCGTAATAGCACTAGCGAACCTGCCCATAATGTTGGTCAGTTTGAACATTTTCTGTGGAAATCGTCTCACTACTCTCCTGGGTAGCCCTTCGTCGAAAATCTCCAAAAACCCCTGCCGAGCAACATTTTCTTCATTTTCCTTCTCGATAAGATCAATATTAAAGTCAACCGCTTGCTGCTGTGCCTGTATCTGTATGTTTCTTATGCCTCCCAGCAGTATACCGGGCTGGGGTTCGGGTTTACCTTTTTTAAGGAATAATTTATTACGCAACTGCTGTCGAGCTTCCGATTCGCACCCTGCCCCAAATCCGCCCCGGGGCAGGAAATTACCTTTCCGAAATCGAAATCGATTGTGAAGGACGCCGGAATTGGGTGTTTCTTTTTGTGTGCTGCTGGGTGTTTCTGGGTTGTGTGTGTGTGTGTGTAAACGTAACTCCCACGAGGATGGTCCGAGCATTTCAAGCTGCTTGTATCTCACTCGTTTGCTCTCCTGTTTCACTTCACCTTATTAGACACACTCGGTGAGAACCTCGGCTCGGACGGCTGACGAGAGCAGAATTTAAATTGACACCTGCCGGTTATGGTTTGCACCCCGCTCGGCTCGAAACCGAACCCGTCTCGGGGGACCGCTGGAACGGCTGGATTGAGATTGGGAAGGGTGTATTATGTTCGCTAGCGGGTGATGTATGATAACTGGGTTAGAGCGTTGTTTCGACAAGAAGTTCCGATGCGTTCGCATGCCTTGAGTTGTTGAGGCAGTGTAACGTTTGTTTGTTTTCTTCCATTGTTCCTATTATCTTCCAATTTCAACCTTTGGCATTGTTTTTTTTTTTTTTCTCACGTGGCATACTTTGAAAGGGAACACAACGAACACGAGCGTTCGATTCGATTTGTGTCATATCTGATATTGGAAAGGAAAATGTTACTTCTCTGTGCGCTATTTTTTTTTGCCTTTCACTCTTCACCCCTAACACCAGTGGATCATTCCTGGAACTGTTTCCAATATAGTCGATAGCGGACCTGACGTTTGCGTCCTGTCCGACCTCTCTACTGTTGCAAACCAAAAAGGCAAACAGTAACATACACACAACGACAAAAAAATCCGTTCCCAAAAAAAACACAAACTGAAGCAAATAACCAGAAGCATGTTTAATATAAACTGCTGCGTATTGTGGGCGTGCTGGGCGGCCTGCAGACTATAAAATAGCCCCTCAAAAAAGGGCCAAAGTTTTCTCTCCCGCAGAAAAACCACCAAAACCACCCGTCAAACAATGGTTTCTTGGGTGGGTCGTGTTTACATAAAGTAACTTCTTGCTGGTATGCAAACTGGGGCGGGGCTTTTTGTTTGGTTGTTCTTAATATTCCGGTCTATTTTATTGCGCACCAACGCCACGTGTCAAGAGAGGCTTAAAAACTGTATCTATTTTGGCGAAAACAACCGAAATACATCTACATCTCCGCAACCGGATGCGATATTTATTATTTGCTTATTTGCAAAACATTCTACATTTCCCGACTGGATGGCTAAGACGTTTTCAACCTCCGTGTGTGTGTGTGTGTGTGTGTGTGTGTGTGTGTGTGTGTGCGTTTCGGTTTGGATTGTGTAGGTAAAATGTTATCATTGCTCAATGTTGGAAAACTGGTTATTTTCTTTACCCCATGTCCCCCTTGCATGGCAGCGGGCTGACTTGTTGGTTTTGTCTCTTTTCGACCTTTTGCCCCTGTGCACGGATTATTATCATTTCCTACACCACATTGCCGCTTCCATACACATACACAGACACACGAACGCAATAAAGGCATTCACAACATCCGGGTTGATACCAAAAATAATCACAACCGGTACACACAACCGTCACGGAGTCGAGTTTGAAATCGCGAGCGCCTGCCGAAAAGTAAATAAAGCTCGTTCGTTCGATTCCAATTGGAGTGCACGCTCGCTGATAGAAAGAGCACATGTTGACAAAAAAGCGGTATAACTTGGCACAAAGAAGCAAATCGTTTCTATTGCTTCTAGCTCGCGCTGTGCAGCATCTTGGATGTACGTAGAATCGTCAAAATACTGTTACCGGCTACAGTCGGAAGTATTACCTGGATAGGGCTTAAGCATATCATCGAGTCACCGATACAAGGCGGGTGATGCATCAAACAGAACACGAACGAGAAGGGGAAAAGGCAAGAGAAGATGATAACAACACACACACACACACGCACATGACAGTAACGTATTTCGGAAGATTCATCCATCACCGGTGTGCGTCTTACTTGCTCGTTGCGATTCCTAAGCTAAGGATTCCGGATCATCCAGCTAATATTAGGGCATCATGTACTCGATGTGCTCGTACTTCCTGCTACGATACACAGTTTAGTATCTATTTCATACATTATTTTTTCGTTGTTCAATGTTGCGTTCTCGCTCACAAAGGGCTTTCTTTCGTAGAACGGGAAAAGGGGGAAGAGATCACGACGCCTGGTTTCGCGAGGCTGTGTTGACGTTTGGAGCAAATCAAATTGCTATTGAAATTTGCTCCAGGGCTTTACAGCGGAAGGAATCAGGGTATCATCCGTGCTGTAGCGTGCCACGTACGTCATGGTGGGAATTTCGTGGAACTTTGAACGGTTTTGGCGATGGTTTGGCTTCTTTAAATCTGCTTTCTTGCCAAAAATAGGGACACGGGCGATGAAAGTTGGTTGGTTGGCGGTGTGCAACAGAGATTTTTTTTTAAATTTTCTGGGTTATTTTTGCATTTACATTTGAGTCATGATTATTGAATATTGTTTTTTTATTTATTTTCTCAATTTTTGCTTCCTGCACTACAACCTTTCCATATTAGAATTACTGTAAAATAAACGACTTATAGGAAAAAATGTATTTTGTAGGTGAAGCTTTTCTCATCTATTAAAAACGCCCATTAAATAACTAATTTCATGGCTCTAAGGATGCGCCTAAAACTATGCAATATAACATTTGAGGTATCCTTTGGACTTTATGGGAAAATATACAAAAACATATTTTAAAATTTTAACTTAAAACCGTATGAAACATGTTAAAGACTGTTAATGAAATATTTAAAAGAATATTACACAAATAAAAAACACACATTTAAAGACATGGTTAAAAACAATATAACAACAATAATTAAAAGAAAACTAATGTGTGTAATATGTACAGTGTTTCAGTCTTCTATATTGTCCAAAGCCAACTTTTCATGCGACTTAGATTAATTGAATTTAAAATCCCTCTTTTCTTAGTTTTTTTTAACATTATTGATTTCTTATTTCTTGCAATAAAGAAGGAAAGAGACCTGTCAAACACAGCGCTGACAAGCGACAGCCGATTGAGAACCAATTATAATGGACGTACTGTAGATCGCTTTTTTTACTTCAGTTTCGCTGTAGCTTGGTTCTGCGTTTGATATTTTCAATGCCTCGCAGGCGAAGAAGCTCAACACACCATAAACGCATAAAGTTTTGTGCGCCGGTGTGCGTACCTTATTAGCTTGCACGTTAATAATGCCGCTTTTGACCTTCAATTGCTTGTTCCTCAAGGTCGCTTCAAGGCAAGCAAATGGAATAGAAAACATCGCTTGTAGCAATAAAAAAAAGTTTTGTTCATATTTTTTTTGTGTATTATCTTCATACAAACGAGCCGAATTGGAAATGTTCGCTCACCCTCCCACTCTCTGAACAAACCCGAAATAAACCGTAACCGCAAACTGAAACTTGGTGAAGCACAGTGCCTGCCAAAACCGCACCGCACGAACGCAGAACAAACTGAGCGTGCGGAGTCGGCAAACATTGAAACATCAAACCTCAAGCGTACAAGTACCGCTTGGCGTGTTTTGATGTTTCACTTGAGGTGAGGTGAACACGAGTACATACGACAGTGCTCGATTGTCTTTGCGGCCCTCATCCAAGAGTGCGACCCGGAAAATTGGTGCAAGCACCTCGGGAGAAAATTATCGTGAACGTTTCCCATTCGTTACGCTGCAAAACATGACAAAACCGGAGAGTTGAGCATCCCCTTTCCCATACTTTGAACATCGAAAACAACGCCCAGTGATAAGCAATATGTGTCCCCGAAGCCATCAACGGAACGAAGATTGCCACCACAAAGACAGAAAAGAAGGACGGCAAGGGTTTTGTATGCGGGCGAAGTGCTGCCCGGTTTGTTAGGAAGGAAATATGAACAAATAATGTGTCCCCGTGGCAGGGCTTGATCTACACTTCGAGCAACGAAGAACGGTGGGAACAAAATAAACCAAAACACCGCCCAAAATGCCAGCTGCTTACGTTTGCATTCTTTGCCATACCTTTCTCGGGCCAACTTTTGATTGCCCATGCAAAAAAGTCATCAGCCAGTGGGGAATGCTGAGGCTTTGATTGTCATACGGAATGACTTTTGCTAACACACACTCACACAATTGGTTGTGTTCAGTCAGAAAGGCCTTTTCTGATAAGTTCGTGAAGAAATACACACCCAAACCAAGCTTATGTGTAATTTTTCCACAACGAAAAGTTTTACCACACCTTTGGGCCTACACACATGACGCTACCGCTGGCTGATTGTCTGCGTGTAGGTTATATAAGCTCCAGATTGACAACGATAGATAAGAATGAGACAGTGGTACGGTTTAGAAAGGGTTATATTGGCATGAAATTGTCAAAAGTTGCAGAAAGATTTTGTCATACATTAACGTGTATTTATACACTATTTAAAATTTATAATACAAAAGTGTTTTTTAGTTGCCTCGTGTATTTCACCCTTCAGAGTAAAATTAAATAAAATGATTTAAACATGTGTCGTATATATCTAAAAAAACTTATTGATTTAAAACTTTAATAAATCTAAGACTGAGTTGGATTGGAAAATATATATTGTTACTTTTTTTAAAGTTTGCATCAAATACATTCAGCACATAAAATCATTTAACAGATTTAGCCTTAAGACGGTCCAGTTAAATGGACATTGTGCTGCATATTGCATACATTTAGGCGGATATACGTAAACTTCCATGCAATGTCACCATTTTATATCGAACACATCTTAAGGTGGCAGACAGTAAGCAAATCATCCTAGCTCATTGTTATCACTCTACTGGAGAGCTAATTCTATATGCAAAACAATAAAACGAGTTCTTTCACCTGGCACCAGCACACAACACATAGTTCGGTAGTTGCTTGGTGTCGTTCGGATGCATCCCGTTCGGCAAGCAACTCGCAGCCCGATGGAATGCAAATATGAAATAAATCGCTCGTCTGCTGGGAATGGTTCTGCTGGGTGAAGTGTCCCTTCCACCGAACCGCCACCATTCACATTTTCCATTCAAAATTCCGTATCGCATTCGACGCAGAAACGCCACATCAATATGCATCTCGATTGCATCTTAACGAGAAATTGCTGTTGATTTGTCCCGGTCACAAGTGGTCCGGAGTAGCCTTATCTGCCTTCGTGTTCTCTGTCCCTCGGGCGCACTTTCCCTTTCTCCCTCTCAAGTTTCCCCCCACTACCTATTGCCTTCCCTTGCGCAGGGACATCCGAAAGTGTGCAGTCGAGTGAGATGATTTTGCAATGCATCCATAATGCACACAAATGGCCAATTTTGCGTTGGTACGTTCCGGGGTAATGTACTATTACACTTCCAGCAATTGCACGTGTGTGTGTGTGTTTGCGTGTGTATGCGTAGTGTGTTGTTTTATTGTTGCTCTATTTGAGTGCCGTGTATGACTCACAGATTGGCACTGGGAATTGATTTCCAGTCGTGGTACACTGTTGCGTCGTTGGGAAGACAATTGCGCTTTCCATCTTGTGGTTCGATCTTAATGCTGCCCGCTTTCTACGGCTGCACACCAGGAATGTACGGCAAGGGAAGCATCATAATCCTTCAGATTTGTAGCTGAATGTTACGGCTTCGCTTTCCGAAAGTCAATCGTCTGGAAGTGGCCCGTTAGAGAATCCAATACCTGATGCAGTACGGTAAACAATCGTACACTCAAGCAGAATCGATTTCTGCTACTACTGAAGAGTCGATAAAGTGGACATTGTTCTAGCATATGGCAACAGCCCAATGGTGCTGTAGCTTCGAGTGAGCTTTTCCGAATCAGAATCGGTGAAATGTATTACACTTTCTTGTTCTGTGATTATTAGCACGTGTGAACGGGCAAAAGGAGACGCCTAGTAGCTCAGCCTGTGAGTTACGCCTAAATGTATACACCTGTATCGCGCGCCTGAACCGAACGGTCTACTTAGGCTGATAGTACACGAATCTCCTTCAACCTCAATGAGTTGCTCAATGTTGCAAGTGATCCTGCACCCAAACCCAAACTTTGGTTAGATGGCGTTTCCGTACCGAAACACATTGAGCACCGTTTTTTTGTTGATTTTTGATGAGCTAAAGCCCGGTTCCCAGCTGGGTTTGCGATGAATTATGCTGATCAATAGACAGCACACTGGCACGTAGCGTGCTGGATCCGGCCGCTGATTGGTTCCATAACCGTCAGTTCCGGCTCGTTCACACACGCACACACACATTGGCGTTACTGTGCGCGATTTCTTCGAATCACTCCACTCCCATCGTGTTGGTAAGTTTACGTGCACGAGTCTATGTGAAAATCAGCAGGATGCAAGCTCACGCTGACGATGGTGATGATGATACAGCTAATCAATCAAACTGTTACGCGGTTCGGGTTCGGGCTGCGCGGTAGGCACTGAATAGGTTGAACCTGTGCTGCTCGACGCTGTAAGAAAGGCTGTTTGCCGGAAGCGTAGCGTGGAAAGTGGAAACGCTAACCCTAACAAGCCGACGGACTAGTTTGTACGCAGCATCGAGTACAGTTGCTAGACGCTGGAGTGGCTTTTACCACCAATCGGATCAAATTTCCTAGCGTGTCGATTAATGTCTATGTCCTACATGTGTGAGAAGAAGTAAGTAGCCATTATGGAACGGTAGGGTTTCATATTGTGGGTTGGTCTAATTGTTGAAATCATTTGCGGGTTTGAGCAAATTACTGGAATGAGGTTATCGATGCGATGAAGCATTACAAACACACTAGTGAATGCTACCGTATGCTCAGGTGCGTCGGCATTCGAATGGAAATGAATCGTTATTGTACAGTCAATCAGTGTATAATATATAACAGTGCATTATAACTGCACGATTTCTAGAATATTTAAATGTTTGTATAATGAATCACACTAGGCGTTTCAAGGTATACAAATACACTAGCAAATGTTTTTGCTATTGCAGAATCTGTTTCATGCTTTTTGTAGTCAAATATTCTTAGCGATTTTTTGTTGTTTAAAATAAATTTTATTTTAATAATATAAACACTTTTGCTTCAATGATTTTCATTGGTTTACAGTAAATTTACTTGACAAAATTAGCATACCAACTGCGGGGCGCAAAACAATACATAAAAGAATGGACATATATTACAGGCTTTACTTCAGAAGAGTTGTTGTGTTACTATTATTTTTTTTTTATAAATTATACTTTCATAATAACAATCAACAAACTAAGATACTAGGAACAAAAGCAAAACAATATAATAAAATATTTTTGAGAATTTTAAAACTCCTTCCAAAAGCATAGGTTAAAGCCTCAAAAATGCATTACCATGTAAAATAGAGTGTCATTCCGCGAAAAAGTGCTAAAATGTATTATATTTGCCTTACTCAAAATAAACAATTGAGCATTGAGTAATTCTTGAGCAAATGTTGGTTACATATATTTTTTTTCATTTTAAAAAGCACCGTTTCGATGAACTATTTACTTTTTAATGAAGAAACAAAATCGGAAATATAAACAAATTAAATCAGATTCTTCGAACACAGCAAACCCACTTTAAATGACATTCAATCAATTTCTACCGTCCCGGGAATCCCCGACCATTCCACGGTACAAAACAAAACCAAATCGAAAAACGTTCCGTTCCGTGCCATTCCTCCTCCTAAACTGCTGTTGCGTATATCCAGTTTCACACGCACTTCTCACCGACAGCTCGATGCGATAACGTCCAATTCGGCGTGTCGGTAAGCATAATCTTTTCACTATCATGTCTAGTGAAGCAACAGACACACATTCACACTTACACAGATCCAAATCAAACCACATTAAAACACATCCTCCCCCATCCCAACAGCCTAACCTTTAACGTGCCGGTAAGTCCGATAATCGAACCGCAGGAAGAAAAATAATCATTTCTCGGCGAGAAAAATGAGCTCAGCAGCCGAAAATATCTACCGGAATTCGTTTGTACAATCTCGCCCGCACTGCGACGGGGAAATGGGAAAGCAAGAAATACACACATCTGGCATTAATCGCATCTACTGACCTACGCATATTGGTTTCACGGTGCGAGAAACAACTCTAACCAGACGTGCAGAGTACAGGGGAACAAAAAAAAAAGCTGGATGGTAATGGATGCGAGAGAAAAAAACCGCTCACAGTCGTCGAGAAGGACAACGCACGAAAACTCGCAACGCAATAAAGATGCAACCCATCCTGCTTGCGCTAGTTGTTTTTTTTTTGTGCACTCTCCCCAGCCCGCCTTGACTTTCTTTCAAGCGAAAGAACAACCGCCAAAACTCCCGAAACAAGATTTATTTATTTACCTTCGTTTTTTTGTGTGTGCTGTTGTTCTGTTATGCCTTGCCCAAAACCACAACGCTGCGAACAAAAACAACTAAACTTTTCCCGTCCGGGCGGTGTCCGGGTGCGGCCGTGGTTGAATTAATCGTGCACGTGTCTTCGAGCTCGGAGCTATATTTTTCTTCCCAACTACAACAGCAGATCGATCGATCGATTTTCTATCGTTCGGTTTATCGCCACCGGTCTGTTTCGTTGGTATGAGTGGAAATGCTTTTTGCTCCACCACCGACAGTATTGAGTACTGCCGACAGTGACGAACGCCTCACCCCTGGCCCCTCCCAGCCCAATGGGCGAACACCAGATAAATCTGCTGGTTCGTTTGCGCGAGAGTCAGATTCCTGTTGTCGGGCGAACGATTTAAAGCTCGTTATTTATGCTACCACTGCCACCGAGTGGTCAGTACGATCGCAAACCAACTGCCGAGAAGTGATCAGCCGAGAATTGAACGGTTTCGGTGTGATTTAATTTTATTACCACTCAGCACCAAAGCACCGACCAGTGCGGCTCCCTACGACGTTCGGTGGCCGTAAAGTCAGCCCAACAAGCTCGAAGATGACTCCAATTTTCGGAAGCTACAAATGTGACGCAAAACGCGGGATACTTTAGAGCGCCAATCATGCCCCGGAGGCGGCACAGAGTGGTTTTGCCAGGGAAGTGAAATGTAAAAATAAACAACGCCAACGCAATTGTGGAATGAACGAAGCGGGGAGTGTCATTTATGCGTAATTCTATCAAAACAAGACGCCGAATGAAGCTGCTGTGTAGTCTTGTGATCGAACGTCTTTCGATCGGACCGAGTTTGAGTATTTGTTTTGCATTTGTGTTTCATCGTCCATTCTAAATCGGTCAAATGTCACTGGCAGAGTGATTTTGTTGGAGTTTATTTTTTTTGAACCTCAGGCCTTTCCGTGCACTTCCATTTTGGGTTGCAATAGAAACAAGTTTTAAATAAACCAAACACACTCAATCTCCTGTTTTCCTGCCAAAACCGCCTTATGAACCCGTCAGCATAGTGCTCGGGATATTAAATTTACAGTTCATTAGCGATGGGTTTCGGCAACGTACCAGGCTCAAGCGCATGATAACGGTCCGCTTTCAACGGTTTGCCTTCTGTAATACACATACAAAAAAAGCATCTTAAGCGTTAGGGTGAGTTTGTGTGGGAGAAAACTTCTTGACCCTTTCTTGAACGGTCACGCTCGGTGCCAGCAGTGGCACGGTCAAGGTCCGGCCCTCGGAAGGTTCAGTTTTGCAGCAACCCCGATATTTTCTTGACCCTTTGCGAAGGGCCCACTTCTCGCACGGGGTTCGTTATGCGAAGTGCTTTCACTGCAGCATTATGACGCCGAGCAAAACGTTTGATGTACGTTGGGGTGGGCTCGTGGGATGGAGAGCCCTTAAACTGATGATTGATTTTAGTGAATTATTCATCGACAATAATTATCGTTTTAATTGGTCAATTACAGTGAGAGTATCGTGTTGTTAAAATGTTCCACGAAACAGGCACCGGCAAGTAGTGTTTTACATGGAAGGGCATGTTAAGGTACATTTAATGATGGAATGAAAGTTAAACGTGAAATATCTTTTTGTTTTATTGATTTTTTTTATTTTGTTAACTCAAAAACCGAAAAATAAGATTCTCTGGGAAATCTTTTTTTTTTGCAAATTTTATGGACGTCGATTATTATTCTTTGTTTGTTATGTTTGTGTATTCAGATGAAACATTTGGATTCTGATAAAAAACGTTTTGAGGTTTTTAAGCTTTTGTTTGCTAGGATCAGTTTTTAACCATTATTTATTAGAATAATAAGGCTCTAAGAGCAATTTAAAATTATTTTTGAAAACCCTGTTACATACTAAGTTTGTACTTTGTAAAGAATCATTAAACGTAAATAAATTTTAATGAATATTTTTTCAATTTTATAAAAATATTTTTAGGTTCAGTTAATTTTCAATTTCTAATTGAATTTATACATAAATTCATTTATTTATAAATTTTATTCAATAGTCATCATTATAATACTCTAAAAACCTTTAAATAAAGTTATAAAAAGTCTTTGCAAAATCATTAAACAATGTTTTTCTGTAAACCCTCTTTAAAGTATGTTATTTATATTTTCGGATGATTTTTAAATATAATAGTTTGCCCCAATAACTTATTTTTGAATGTGTCTTTATAGTAATAGGTCGTGTATAATAGGCTTTAAAAAATTGCAAAAAATGTACAAAAATATGTGAAATCATAGTTTACCCAATTCATATATTGACATTTCTCATCTATCCCTTCCGGATTTTCCACAAATTGCTAAAAACGACTCCCCACACAGTTACGGTAGGCGATGTACTATCAATAGACCATACGGATTCATTCAAAAATAAGAAGCATACTATTTTCTTAATAAGTCTATTTCTTCCATTTTTTTTCATTAAAATTTTAATAATAAGATTTAAATAGTTATTTAATTTCTCTTGAAGAACAGTTTAAAAGACTCACCAATATTATTTTAATTAATTACATAATTTTATGACACAGCATGTAACTTAACCATACAAATCACAATAAATGGTACATAAATCGGAATAGCTTAACTCTCCATCCTTGTTCCTTAATGCGCTCTAACTAACGATATCACATGCACAAAAAGTCCCATTTTTGCACCATCATCCAACAGACCAACACTCTTTGCAAATCTCATTCGTCTGTTTCAACTGGGACCACCACACACAAAAACAAAACAACCGAAAACTTTCCCCAACCAAGCCGTGCCTGGGCACATTGAGGTCAAGCTACAGCACCAGCAGCCACCACACTGGTAGCCCATTTTATCGCTAGCATCTCTATCGTAGTCGTACAAAAAAAAAAGAAAAGAAAAACACAGAACTGCCCGTTTGGCAGGATGCCACCGGCCCCACAAAAAGACGGCGTTCCTGGAAGATGCGTTTCGCGGTGGCTGAAATTTACGGCCACACACCCACTGTGGTACACTCACTGGGTGTGACTGGTCGTGGAAATGTATGCACCCCATCGGCCCCCGCCCGAGGCTACCTGGTCGCGGTTTGCTGTTTATTTTCGTTTTGCCGAACTGCGTAACGCCAGCTGAAATAACGCTTGCCGTGGGCAGCGGAAGGGAACCGTCAGTGTTCTTCAGGGATCTCGTACACCAGTCCCTTGTGCAGTGATGACTGTCGTCACCTAATGGCAATAATTATGGCTGCAAAGTCACCGAAACCGAGCACCGTACCAACTCGGCTCGGTGTCCAACGATGGTCCAACGCCCAGCACAAACGCGCAGTCATCGGGTTGTATCGCATCGCGTTCCCTTATCATCATAAACGTCATCCCGGTTGACGGTGGGCGTAAAAGAACAGCCAAAGCGCCCCCGGGTCAAAAGGGTCAGTACACCGATCTGCACTTTTCGCATCCGACACCGGGGAGGTTTCAGGTACTCGTTTCCTGGGCCGGCACCCTCTCACCCGCGTCCAGTGAAATGCCGTACTGCGTGCGTAATTTCGTGTTTGAATTTAATAAATTTGAACGATCCCGCTGCAACCGGTCTAGGCCGGCCAGCAGAGTGCAGAAGCCATACGCAAGCAATAGGGGATTCCGCGTCAGAATTGAATCGCGCTCTTGTTCGCCCACACCACCCGTGAGTGCCGTGATTTGGCGCTGGTCGATATATTTTAATTATATGAATCGCACGATGAGGTGAGAAGGTGCCAGATCGGACGGTACCGTACCGCCTACGTTGGGGTGTGTTTTGTTTTTTCTACATCCCGATGAGTCCAGCCACATTTGTGTTGGCCTATGGGTACCGATGTTGCTGCACTTCCGGATGTTGCTGACAGCAAAAACACGCTGTACATGCTACACGCATCCAACACAGACTGCTTGCGAGATTTGCGAGGCTGTGGGCGAAAATTAAGACCCGATACCGACACAGGCGACACGTTGCTGTGCGGCCACCGTACAGAGACACTTTTTTATGGGGGTAATTAACGGTCCCGGGGCAATTCCGCTCTGTGGCGGTGGTTCGGGCGGTATGTTTTCGCTTCTATTTATTCGCGGACTTTGCTCAAGCGGGGACGCTTAGGTACGGGGCTTTTTTGGGGCATTTGAGCGCGAGCCAGATAGGAGGCAGCTGGCTGCTACTTTTTTGAATGTTTGAGGGTGATGGTTTATGGAACGACATAGCTTTGGTAAATGAAGGTAGCCATTAATTAATGAAAATTTGTTGTTCTTTCTCATTGCAGGTATGTTGGCGGGCGCTTCGATGTAAGGGAGTGGATGCAAAACATTTCCGTGTTAAAAAGAGCGTGAGTGGTTAGAATATTGTATAAAACGTTGTTTAAATTGGATAAATACCATACATCAAAACATATTAAGAAGAAAAAGCTTTACAACAGTTAGTTGTCTATTTTGAGTTACCCAGCAATGTGCTCAATTGGAAAAACATATACAGAAAATAACAAAATCGTTGGACAAATTTTAAATGTATAAGTAATGATTACCTTGAATTTTATTTAAATTCTGTCTTTACAACATGGCAACTATTATCAATCAACATAGAGCTATCCAAGGAGATACATATTTTTTAAAGACAGACCAGAAAGTTCAAAGATAATTATCTGGGTACTAATGCGATCATGGCAATGTTGAACGCTGATAAAGCAATTTTTTTAATGATTTATTGTTAGAAAATTTACACTTAAAAATCCTACTGTCTTTCTAGGTATTGGTAATAAAATACATTTATTGGTAATAAAATACTTATACTCGTAATAAAATTGATTTGACGATGCTAAATTGATTGTTGACGTAATAAAATTGATTGTTGATTTTTGTAGAAAAAATGTACCGTTCACATGGCAATGCTGGGATTAAATAGCTGTTAAAAAATTCATCAATATTCAATCACTAAGATTTCTATTTTGCCATCCAATCATACCATACTTGTCAAATCAAGAATTGATTTGAGACATTCATTTTTGATATCAAAACCTAAACATAAATCAGATCTCTAACAACATTTCAAAATTTTAATGTGACAATAGCTTTTTTCCAACTTTCCAATCATATTGAGACTTAAAATTGATTGAAACAAGAAGCACTTTAAATATTGCTTCATGGAGGAAAATTTCATCAGTTTTAAAAATTAAATTATGTTTTTTTTTGTCAAAATTACACTTCTACTCAATATTCATTATGTTGATTATTTAACAACATCTTTATTTGCTATACCGTGCTTCAAAATAACCTTAAAGATATTCGTAATCGATTTGAATATCTACGTCTTTGTAGAAATTAGGTGAAATCTGATTGCTAGAGGGAAATTCAATAAAATAACTCAACATGCCTTTATTACACCCTAAATTTCAAATTAATAAGGCTCTTTAAAGTTTTTGCAATTTTCCATTAGTGAAGGATTGTTTCTCCTAAATATGCCATCTAAATATAGCATATTTAATACTTCTGACGATTTCCAAAGGAAGCAAATATTAACACAACATATCTCTTTCCTGTTAAAAATTCCCATTTTAAGAATCATGTCCTACATGATTCAAATTCATCTGAATAAAGAGCAAACAACTGAAGTCCCGTTTAAACTCGTTTTTCTCCAGAAAAGCATCAATTTCTGATGATTCAGTCGTCACACTGCACACAAAAACGATTTCTAATGCGATGACACACACTCGCAAAAGCCATATCCCCTCGCATAGATCATCCCTTTCCCGTACGGCACAACAATCGAACGAAATGATTAATTCCACAAATATGTTTCCTATACAAACAACTATTCGTGGAAGATGAATACGATTATCGGTGGCACTGCCGAGTTGTCGGCAAAGACACCACCCCAGTCACCGAAACGAGCCAGAAAGCTGCTGACTCATCTCTCCACTTCGTCAGCTTGTCCTCGTGCACTGTTCCCGGGAAGATTACGATTACCCGCCGCCCAATGTCAGACTCCTTGGCGGTGTGGTTCTGGGAAAAGATCTGGGGAAGGAAACCCCCACGTACCTATGTACGCAGTAGGGTTAGTGGTGGTAGCACACACACAAAAAACCGTCCCACGAAATGCCTCACCGCCAGTGGAACCTCATTACTCATAACGTCATGGAAAAGCAATTTTTCGCTCGTTTTGACGTTGTTTTCTTTAACCCGCCCGGGCGATGATAGCAAAAACACAACGCTCTATCTCCCTCGCTGTCCCTAACTGTCCGAGGAATGCGTAATCGTCTTACGAGGATGGCTCTCGCAGATGATGAGAGTTTGCACGCATATCAGAATCCCGCGTGAAAGGGAAGCCGGGAAGCGCGTAATCCAATTTTGCGGGTACCAATTTTTCTCCTGCCTATCGTTACGGTGGACGCGCGCTTACATCACCAGCTCACCAGCGTTGAAAGAGCCCTGGGAAACGAGTTTTCGCTCACTAAGCCTATCGTTACTCCAGCCAACGTATTCGTCAGCAGCGTGAGGATATATGCACCCCGCCGGGTGCCACCGTAGCCGACCGTTAAGCCTTTGTCTCTTACGTTCGCTTTGAGTGTGGAAAGTGTTGTGGACAAGGGAACGCCTTTCCTCGAAGAGCTTATCCGGTTTTCGGTGCAGATGAAGGATCTGGAGGGCTAGCAGTATTCTCTCTCTCTCTCGCTATCCCTTCTTTTCTGGACCAACGGATCGGGAAAAGCGGCGATAAACAAGAGTATTACTGTTTATCAAATTAAGCTCCATTTGTAACGTTTCTTCCCCAGTAGTTGAGCTGGTAAGGGGAATACATACGTGGGGAATATCATCAGCACTGACGTAGTCTGCCGTTGCCAACCAGCAACAGACTTGCAAAACGCAACGAGATCCGCAACAAGAACTACCAAAGAGAGCTGAAACAGATTGGTTTCCTGCTGCGTTGTGAACAAATTTATTCCAATCGCATACGACATAAGGCTCCCGCTGTCTGCTGCACACCGTAATGCTGCAGAGTGGTGTAACAGTGGTGCTGCTGCACTATGCCTCTCCCAAAACTGCAAGCTCGAGGCGCCCGCTCGGGGTTGAAGAAATTCGGGACGAAAATGTAACCCGACTCGACACGGTGCATATGTCCAACGCGTTATCCTAGCGATGATATCTTCACCGAGGCGTAATTGAGACTCGATTGCGGCTGCACCAAGCAATACCAAGCCGATGCGGCCAAGCGCTGTTAAAGCCTGTCAACCTCAGGCCGTCTGGAATGTTCCGTGGAGCAACTGTGCAAGCGGACAGCAATACCACCGCTGCCGGGTGTGCTTGTGTGTATGCACTCGGAAGAATGGAAAACGGCAATTCATCCTTAACAGTTGGAAGTTCTTGATAAGAGCTCGTTCTAGCTTTTAGTGGATGCGTTCGGAATGGAAAATCAGTTTCTTCCCCTTTTCCCTCCCGGGGAGTTTTTTATGTTTTGCTTGCCAGTTTGTAGCCCGGTAACCGCGAGTCATCTTGTTTGTAGAAGATGATTGTTGTCTATCGTCCAGACAACCGTGCCCGCTTAACCAGACGACTAGATGCTACGCGATTCACTGCACGAACGCGATGGTAAGCACTAGCACGGCAAGAGAAGAGAGGAAATAAGGCCAGAGCAAAAGAAGAAAGGAAAAACAACTAGTCATTGCACCGAAAACCGGGCATGCTTGTCGCACACTAACCTCACTCATAATGTCATGCCATTCGTTTTGGGAGGCATCTCTCAATGTAGTTTGTAGAAAGCGAACGTCGCCATGGTGCTATCGGGAACACGTGTTCAACATTCATATTTTAAAGTAGATTCAACCGATTAAGCAGTCAGACTCGGCCGTCAGAGTCCGAAAAAGAATGGAACACAAGAATGAAACGCAAGAACAGTGTTGATGATGAACGAAGAAAAAAATAGTTTGTCTCCATTCCGCTTCTCATAACAAATGTTTTTCATTTCTTACATGTGTTAATATGACATATAGTTTATAAAACTATTCTTTTCCTGTTCTTTTGTGAGTCCTTTTCTTGCATTTTCATGTTTCAATATTTTCTTCTACTCATAATTGTAAGGCCCTATTTACACTGCAGAATGTATCTTGTTAAGATATTGCGAATCCAGAATGCATACAGTTTCAGCTGATTGTTTAGTTGTTCCTCAAAGTATGCAGCGGATGTTAAGTGACAGACTTAAATGAAGTTGCCGAAAATGCAAGAATAAAAACATCAATATCGTGTTAATTTGTTTCCTGTAAACTGTCGCATGGTCTCAACAACATGTGAACACAATTTTCGTTCATCCAAAAGCTGCCAATTCCGCACGCTCCTGAGAAAGAGCGGAATAATTTCAGCTGGTATCTTGACACTTGCTCAGAGAAAGTCATTCCATGCAATGGTTTGCTCAGACCAACACACGCCGTACGGTCTATCGGTGTTGCAAATGACATTTTTCCAACACCCATCAACGGGAACACTTTGACAGTCGCTGGAACTACTTTGCAGCTCTTTACTAGCACGTGTTGTTGAGCCGAATGCAAGTGTTTTGCAGCAGCGCCACTACGCACACCGTATCGCACGTCATCTGTCAATCCATCAGCGTGCGCGACTCATAACCAAACGTGGCGTTGCGTGATAGAGAAACGCAACAAGCGCTCGAACCGTAGCAGGCAACTTTCTGGGAAACTGATCGCACAGTAAACGGTACATTTTAAAAGCCTTTGAAGGTTCTCGGTAACAACTCAATGGTATAGAAAGCAAATCACTTGCCATGCACAGCAGATTTGTGTAAACAATTCGCTTTTACCAATCTTGGACAAAGTTCACTACAAAAAGGTCTGCTTTTAGCGAATCAACAACGTCATGTCAATCGCTTCAAACTTTTGCAAAATATTGCAGCACATGGTTGCCGAAAATTGATCCTGTTTATAAAACAAATAGCTCCAATCACAAAACCTAAAGTTCATCCACACAAACCAAACTCGTCTTGGTGGAGATTTTGACCAGCATTTTATACCGAACGTCTAAAGCCAACAGGAACTTGGTCAGCTGTTAGAAGATCAATCAAAAAGTCGCCCAACGTCCAGTAGAAAAACGAGGAATTGCTTCTTGCTGCTCTACGACGAAACGTTTATAAACAAGAACACGGTTACGTCAGAACAGGACTCAATTTAGGCTAGGTTCAGTATAACCATTCCTTCACCACTTGATCACCTTCTTCGACTCTTCCAACGGTCGTTGTTATGCGCTCCTTTTCTCTTCCTCTTTTATCTAATATGCTGCTAAAATTTCAGTTTATTTGCATCATGTGATGCACGCTGATGCCCGCACTGCACTGACCACAAACCTCAGCCAGAGCTTTAAAAGTTCAGACGTTCTAAAAGCTCCGTGTGTGTGTGCAGTTTTGTTACTCGTCTCGTCTACCCCAACAATACAGCACCACAACGAACCGATGAACGACAACAATCTCATTTCCCTCCACAACAATGGCTTCAAAATTGCCCTCCCCGTGTACACGTGCAGGGTGAAACTTTTCATCTTTCTGGGATTTTTGGAGCTGCTGCTAGTGTGCATCACCCTCGATGCTCGGTGACCAGTAGTGCGTCTTTTTGTGAGTGTCAGAACATGAGGCGTCAACTGAATCGAGGCCAAGCGGCGGTACTCCTGTGGTGAGCAAAACTTTATTTCTATGCAAATCCTAACCTTCCGTCCGTCACTGGTGAGCTTCGCCAACGTCGTCTGGCAATCAAGACGCTGCACGATGTGACTTGCAGCACAAAACCCGACGTGGGGTGAGCAAATGGCGCCCGAAAACTGAACCCATTATTATGATTCTCATCATCGGCGGTATGTGATTTCTTGGACGTCTTGGGTGCCGCCGCGTGGCATACGGGTCGGGTGTCTGCAGCAGTTTGAAGTTTGAGCACTCCCGTGCACTCATCGTGTGCTCCAAGCGCTGGCCGTACTGTATAGTGTTGATTTGATTTTTTTTGTGCATTTTTGCTTTCTTGCAAAGTGTTCATGCACCCAACTTCAAGCATTCTTGCCGAGCGATCGCACTCCCGCCAAACCCGGGAAGCATTCCACACCGTTACCGCTTCACAGCCAAAGCTACCGAAAGCAGCGACAACAAGGTGTACCGAGCTTAAACGATAACAGATTGCTAAGGTAACCTTCGTGGATGCTATGAGGACAGGGACAGAACCGCACCTGCTCAACGATGTGTCCCTCCATCATTTATGGAGCATCACGTGCGGAGCACTCATTTGGGTAAAATGATTTTCCCTGCCATCGTCGTGGCGGCGGCGATACGATCGTGACATCGGCGCAGGACGCAGGACAGCAAACACATACAGTGAAGCGCGGAAATCAAACGACAAAACGTCGGACTGTCTATCCTGTATGTTTGCGTTGCTCTCCCGTTGCTCTCCCGTTTGCCCAAACATCTGTCACCCCCACTGCCCGGTACGTGGATGAGTGATGTCGAGCATGGCCATTAAATTAATTAAAATTGACATTTATACTAACGACCCCCAGGAGGTTGGAGGGCAAGTGCAGTGCGAGAAGCAGGTGGCCTTGATCCAAACAACCCGTGTATCCGTGGACAGGTACTGCGCGGGTTTGAGGGTGTCCTTTTCACCCTCGGGGAAATGGGGCCGTTACTTGGGCCGATGGCGTCCTACAAACACCTACTCAACGCATAAGTATGTCTGTAGTAAATCGTATCAGCATGTCCTTCTAATATCTCGACACCGTGTTCCTCCACCCCCCGTTGTCTAGTCGATTTACATGGGACGTGTTTGATTGATTGCAATGCCTTGTGTACAACCCCTTGTTTACGGCTGACAGGAAGAAAATCCCATTTTTCATCCACGCCACTGTTTCCCGTGTGAGCAACATGTGGAACAAAAACACTATAATTTTGCCGTGACAGTTCGGTGCGGGAAAGGAAGGCAAGCATCGATTTGTCCACTGGAAATGAAAGGAATAAGGTCCATCCTCGCATACTTTTGGTGCACGCGCGCAGGACACAGTTTGGACGACGGGAAGGCAACAAACAAACCCCCCGTGGTGGAAGAGGGCTCGAGAAGATAAAGAAGATAACCCACTTGTACCAGAAAGGTATGTCAATAGTTGTGCATAATTTATGTGACGATATCATCGGCCATCCGCCTCGCTTCACGATGACAGGATGATGTTACAGTAAGTTACAGCAAGCGTTCCGGTTACCAACGGCTGCGACGAAGGTAAACCTCTCATCATTTTTTTTTTTTTTGTAACGGAAAATACTCCTTCGAAAACCCACCCACAGTGTTTGATGATGGGTTGATGAAAGTTGCGTGCATACCGCAACCAGTATAGGGTGGAGCGGATGGTGGAGCATTCTTCCACAAGTACACACAAACAAACACACACACACACACTTACAGTAGGTTTGCTCGCTTCGGTTACACGGGCTGCGCGTTTGAAGTGGTTTGATGTGTAATTTTAACCCGAACAAAGTAAACCATGAAATCATGGTACAAAGTGTAAGTAACTCTAATCCGAACACATTCCAACCCTTCAACACACCCACAGACATTTGTAGCCACCCAGACACTGTGTACAGTGTAATCTTTAGTGCGAAAGGTTAATAATTCGAGAGGGTATTGTAAGGCGAGGATCAGTTTAAACTTGTGAATGGCTATTGCTATTAATTAATTGCCTTGTTGTTTCACAGAACATGTTCCTCATTTCTTGTTTATTGGAGGTAGTAGAACGAGTCAAAGCTTCAAAATTCTTCCAGAGAAGCTCAAAACTAAGATGAAATACCTAGAACTCCTTCCATTTAACATTCATTCTGGACATCAAGTAATACACTCTTGTTAGATTTTTATGTTGACTCTTAAAACTATCTATACAAAGTCACCGTAAATTCAGAACATTTGCAAACAGGAGCCATTGCATTACAAGATTCTAGTAGGGTCTAATAGGAAAATCAGTTCTACAACCAAGAAGGCTCAGTTTATGTTGGATTTTAGCCTATGGCAGGCGTTTTGTTGGGTTCAGCTGATAGTACCAGATGATGATTATTATTATTATTATATCTTTATTCAATGGACAGTTATAGTACTGATGAAGTTTCTTATGCATAAACCTAACTTAAGTGGTTTTTGACACTCCTGAGACAGGCAAAGACCGCAAAGCGGTTGTAGCGCCGGATAAGTATGTAAGCAAACTTAACTTAGGTTACAAACTTAACAGGACTGTATCCTGGCGCAAATGTGATCTTTAAAGGACTTAAGAGACGTATCAAAATCGCAAAATAGGTAGACTTTGTTAAAAGTCCTTCACATAAAGATTATGGGCTCTCCTGAGTTATAGTTCGTTCGACGACGAGGGACATTAAGCAGAGGTCGCGGGCGTAGAGGGGCCGTTGGAGCATAAATGTTCAGTCGTTGGTGTAGGAATAGACTGTCGATGTTCCTCGTTAAGAGACCTCCAACAAACATTTGCTGCGCTATACGATGTATATAGCGCCTGTCACTGAGTGTTTTCAATCCAAGAAGCTTTAGACGTGCTTCATAGGATGGATATTGACTGCCTGGTTGCCAAGAGGGAAGACGCAAAGCATAACGGGTGAGTTTGCGCTGTATTTACTCGATGCAGATGCAGATAAGCACTGAAAAGATGGCTTCCAAACAACCTGCGCATAATTAATCACTGAACGGACTATACTGCAATACACAGCCTTTACACGCTTTGGGTCCCTTAAATCTCTAACCACTCGTTCTAATCCTAGAAGCTGGTTGCCACTGCTTATAATTTCCTCTGCCTGTTGGTTTAAGTTCAGTTGTGCGTCAAGGATGCTCTACTAAATGATAAGCTTCGGCATTTATCGATCACAATCACAATACGACACAATGTTCCTGGATTGATTTTGTAAGTGACTGAGCTTTTTAAGGATTCATACTCTTGATATCATTAATATGGAACCAATGAAATAACAGATATCAAATCAACTGTCACCAAACTTAACTTAAAGCCACAAATATTTAACAAATTTGATATGTTTGATCTATTAACTACCAATAAATCAGTAAACAAATTCAATCTACAAATAATCCTTTTGTAACTTTTGTTCAAATCCACAAGATATTTATCTGTGAAGTTAAACAACTTCGTAGAAAAACAATAGCAAAGACAAAAGATAAATTATTGTTTAAATACCATCGATTTCATGGAAAATTCTTCCCACCGATCTTTTTGCATTCCCCTGGGTAAGCAAAATACCCGTTCGCAGCCACTTCACGAGATGCTTCCACAAAGCCGATCAATACTTCTCCCTATCCCATCGTCAAGGTGGCTTTCGAAAGCATGTTGTGGCATTTCCTGCTGACAGCACACTGTGTGTATGGAATCAATTAAACACCGCACCCAACAGAATGGTCGCACCCCACTGGATAGCTGCGTCCATTCTTCCCAAGCACGCTGACAATCCGCGTCCATCTTCGGCAGTGGTTGTTCAGTGTTGGCATATTAGCACAACACTGAGACCAGCGAGCACGGTCGTCGAAGCCTTACCGCAAAACAGCTCGTGCAATAGTTCTGGCTCTCGGGCGGTAATGAAATAATCACATTCGGAACCAACCCGTTTCGCATTGCTCACTCGCCCGTACGCACAAAGTCGCCGGAGTGGTTCGAGATTTCGCTTCGAGAACCGGCCACTTAAGACCCGCACTGCCACCCGAGGTCGGTGGCAAATCTCGGCCATCAACCTAACAACGCACCAAGCTCATTCGGGGATCGGCGACGGCGGTTACCGCACGACAACAATAACATTACGCAACGGACACGGCCAATTGGAGCTGATTGAATTTAACTCATGAAGTGCGTCCAGCAATGCCGGGACTGGGGCGCATACGATGGGATTCACCTTCAACGGCGTTCCACAGCGCAAATTGTTTGATTTCCGGAGTTCTCTGTCTAAGACCGGTAGCTGGAGTTGACGGACCCGAGCAGACCCTTCGCCTGGCCACGACGTAATGTGATAAGCTGATTACGCTTTTGGTGGATATCTTTCAGCATCATCCTCCCCCATGGTTGAAAATGAAGCAGCCCGGTGTAAAATGAATCACAACACCTTCGAGAACTCGCCCAGTCCGGGGATGGGGATGGACCAGCTTCGATCGAAGCTATCTGACCGTTTGTTCAGGGTGCAGACCCGGATACGCCTTCTCCGTTCGGCGTACAAATTCTCTGCGGAGAAATCAATTAGCAGGATTATACGCGGGGCGAATGTTCGCCACGAAGGAACCGTCCCTGTCAAGTGGACATCGCCCACCCAGCGGGCCAAGGAAGCGACCCTACAGCCGTCGAATAATTGGGATGGGACGGCCCACGGCTAACAGAGGACGGATTCGGTTTGAATTTTTAATTAACTTAAATCCCTTGCTGACAAGACACCAGGCTGTGGAGATAATTTGAAAGCAGAAAGACGCTTAATGAAGCAAAACTGGAGCAGACCGCACCATCTTTTTCGGCCAAGGGTTTCCGGTCACTTTATGGGTGAGCGGGCATAATTGAAGTCGCTAGCCGCTACACGCTTTAGTGTCCCAATTTATGAAGCGTGCCCCGCACCGGACACTTAGCGCAAGCTTAGCAGCGACGAAAAGGGATTTTATTACTTCGTCCGTTCCTGATGTTTCCGGCCACTCCGGGTATTCACCGGCTGCATTTGATTGATTTTTAATGCCATCAATTATAGCCTTACCTCCCCCGGACCGTGCCAGGGGAAGAATTTTGTGCTTTCAATTTTCATTTCTTTGAGGCTCTTGAAATAATTTTCTCTCCAACGTCTCGTAGCAACCCTCCCCGTACGATTGGCGTCACTCGTTGGAATTGAGGAGATTCTACCACACATTTCCTTATCCCATTCAGGCGCATTCAGGGAAAGCTGGGCGGAACGGTTGGGGTGATGTCTGTCTGTAAAAACAGTAATTTAAATTGAAACATGACAACGTTCATTTGTATTTTGTCCAATTTATAATCGTTGGCTCGCTTCCCCCCCCCCCCCCCCTTCCCTTCTTATATGGTTCGTTATGTTGGTGAATCCTGGTCACGGCACCGGCACATAAAGTCAATGCGTTTTCTGCACGCCATACTGTACAATGAGCACTATGTGCGGATAAAAGTTCAAAATTATGGATATTTGGCCATGAGTTTTTCGTCATTTAATTTTTGGAATGCAACTAGTGTGTTTAGGTACGTTCCACCTTTGTGAGTAATTTTTGGTTATACTGGCACAAGATGAAACCTAAACACAAACTTTAGTATCAATTTCAAGTTTTATTTGATTAAACCATTTTACCATACCTTTCTTCTTCATTCATAAAAGTTTTACCAAAAACGTTATAGGCGTCTCTTACATACGTCATTGGTCCTTCGAACCGGATAATTTAAACGCCTAGATGTAGGCAAATTAATTACTACAGAAAATATACATTCTTAAATGTTTACAATTGCATTCATATCATTACTGAACAACTGTATTAAGATTTTTAATACAAATGATGTCTTACCATTAATTTTTTTAAATATCTCTTAATACAAATAATAATAACATACTTTATAAAGACACATTTCACGATTCAAAACGTGTTTTTCGTACGTAAATTATATTACATTATGTACGTTTTTAGCCACTTGGTCGCACTGAGTATGCTTTAAAATGCACAGTGTGCATTATTTTCCCTCCAGCTCTGTTGGTGATGTTGATTTGCCCATTTTCCAGAACACGGAGACCACGCAGGGCCCCAGCCACTGTGTGGATGTGATTATGCATGCAATGGCTTCTGCCGAGTGTGATCTTTTCGCCTCTCCTCTTGAAGTAAAAAGAGCGAAACAAGCGTGTCGTCGTGCTTGGGTACTGTAAAACCGTACCGTTTTGTTACCGGACGACACGTTCACATTTGCTCTGCTAGCTGCTGCCTGGCTCGCTTATGCAACATTAAACCTGTTCCGAAAATTATCCTTACTCCCCCGACTAGTAGGATGTGGACGAGGATGCTTTCGCCGGTGTGGAATGGCATGGCAGATGGCTGCGGTTGTGGTGTCTGTACCGTGTTGTGGACGACAGGACAGTTGGAACAATTGCAATTCACTCGTAATGGGTAATGCCACATTGACTGGTGTTTCGGATGCCAGTCCGTCGCTCGGCTCTTCGGCCACACCGCCGCACTTTTTGCACCGGACGGTTGTCGGTGTATTTATGTAACATGCATTTTAATCGTTTCGTCAGGGATGCACACTCCCACCCCCTCCGTGTATGTGTTTCGGGCAAACATTGCAAAAAGCTTACCGAATCCAATTCCTCGAGCGTGTGTGTGTGAGAGTGTTTGAATCACTTTTTCCAAATAGCATCACGATTGACCCAACTGCTGCTGCATCAGGATGTCTGTTACATTCAAAAGAGTGCTCGATAAAAAGAGAGAGAGAAAGAATGAGAGAAAGAGAGAGAGATAACCCAAAACATAACAACATTGGAGCCTTTTCAATCCCAGGAAATTGCAGCAAACGTAAGAGCCGCAGCCACCGGGCAAAAAGGCAACAGCGATAAAACAACACCCGATCGAAGGTGGGAAGCGGTCCTTTCCCCCTTCCCTCATAACACGTAATGGCTACTTCGACATTGCTTCGAGATTACTGGACACCCGTTACGAAATGAAACATTGTGCGGCCCGGGCTGCCGCTCCATGGGAATACACGTGGTACAGGCAATTGGATTTATAGATAGTGAAGTAAAGCAGCATTCGAGACAGATAGAGGGTCAAACAGGGAGAGAGAGAGAGAGAGAGAGAGAGAGAGGGAAATGGAGAGGAGAAAAGTGGAAATGATTTTACACGGATCCTTTCAGGGGTTGAGACGAATTTAGTTTTGTCCGCCCGTAAAGCCCGATGGGTTTGTGTGGACGTCAAATTTGATAAATCTGTTAGCCGGGTTGTACTTTAATTTAATTCCATTTTGCATTTTTTTTTCTCTCTACCGAGTAGTGCCTGGACAATTTATCATTTTTCCTCGACAAAGGGTTTGCTCTTGTGTAAAGCTGTGGAGCGCATCCATGCAAAAAGTAGTGGAAGAGCAAATATGATCTACCAATAAGGGAAAGACTCTCAAGGGGAGTCCTATGTGGATGGGAATAAAGTGTTCAAGTTTAATTATTTCAAATTCTTCTTATAACTGTCTGTTACCGTCACAAACAATATTGTTTACTGTCCAAAACAAGCAAACAATCAACCAACAAAAAAAGGCTGTGTCTCGCAATTCGTGTATTACCAAAAACAAAACACACACAAACGTTATTACCATTCCTCCATGCGTGTTTTCACGCATTTTTTTTTTTCTTTTATTTGCGCCCACAGTTCTGGCAACCCCCAAATCCGGCACTCTCGACTGGATGCAGATGGAATCCAAATAGATTGAGTAGCGGAATGTTCCGCTACCAGAATCGCTATCGAAAATATGTTTACTCAACGGGGCGTTTTTTACCCCCTCCCGTTGCTGTTTTTGTTGCCTATTGGCACAACCCGAAAACGCGCCAATGTTTGCGTACGGATTCGATCGGTCCGTGCGCACCGGAACGGGTGGAACAATTAAAAGGTGGTAGGTGCCCCACGGAGCACAGCTGTGTTGCTGTCGCTCGCCGCCGTATAATCTTTTGAAACGCTGGCATGCTGGTAGGTAGAGATTTAGAATAGAGTTGCGGAATAAAATGGAGCGGATTATTTGGGCAATTGGGATTCCAGTTCGTTCTCCCTCTTTTTTCTGCGTTGGTGCGTTTTGATGCAGCTCTGTTCGCCTGCAATTTGGTGAGGTGTCAGGTTCGTTGTTTTGCGGTTGTTGTGGTTTGAACGGTGGTTTGATGAAGATTATTGGGAAACGTGATTTCTTTGGCAACAAATTACAGTTTGAGCATGTTAAGGAAGGGTTGTTTGTGGTTGAGCGTTCAATGTCCATTCATTGTTGAAACTAATCCTATTTTCCAATTAAAGCCTATTGACTCTAGGTGTTTATTAACCAGGTGCTCCCGCACGACCTTCCTCAGTCAATCCAATCAAGTGTAAAAGCATGTAATGTAATAGTTTTTTTTATTTTTGTTATAACAATATACACTATGTAATATTGTAAACATTTTTAAGGAGTTAAGTTATATAGACAGCGCAAATTTGTGGTTATAGTCATATGAAATATTTTACTTATATTTAGGCGCTCCTCCTGCAATACTGGTAATTCTGTTGGCAACTGTGCTGCAAAATGACACTCTCAATGTCATAAAATATTCTGATTGCTACAACATCCGTGTTGGCGTCACGTACTTAATTGTGATAAGTAGAGGTGATGCTCAAACAGTTGGTATGTCCAATATATGATTGATGATAGTATAGAAACCAACGTTTGAACAGTGACTTTGTCATGTTTTATTATGTGTGATTAGTTCCGCAAAATGTCACTGACATAATCATGACAAATTGCGACTGAAACAACATCATGTCAGCGTCACGAGCTGTACTGTCATGATAAGCGGTGAGACTCAAACAGTTTGAGCAACCATCACATGTTTGGTGACATGTATGCAATAAAACTCTTGATCAGTCACTTAGTAGTGACCTTTTCTGTTGGTGAACATCACGATAGTCATGGGAGATATGCGGTGCCAGCAAGTGGTCACAAGCCATGGAATAAGCATTCTTTCTCGCTCATGCTTATTTTGTTGATTAGGACCCTTCGCCAAGTATGTTCTAAGAATGTCATCAATACGGAGAAAATGTCATCACCAAGTGAGTGACCAAGCATTTGGATGCTACAAAAAAGGTCACCAAGCATGAGATTAGTCCACCAATTGTTTGAGTCTCACCCCTGATTAGACAAACTCACGATTACGTATGCGACGTCATTAAACTCAGCATGTTGGTCAGAGTATCGTGTTTGACTCAAGCATTCGCATGTCGCTTTCGACATGTCTAGATGCATTTTCATTAAGTATCGGAGTTCAGTAAGTAAGCAACAGACATCAATATATAATTGTTTTCGGTGGTGATCGTCAAGTGATGTTCATGACATTTTGCTGCACTGGTTACCAACATTGGCAATTTCATCACAATGAAAATAGAGTAGCAAGTTAAGATCCACATTAATGACTTTATGTGTTTTTCGGCACAAAATATATCCATGCTCAGCTACATTGGTTGCTACATAGTGCTTCATACTTAAATTTTTTGATGCGTATGTACAAAACACAACAAACTATCCCAAATCTTTTTCTTTGCAAAAATTATACCAAAAACATTCCATCGATAGTCTAACTTTAGGCGCTGATATGCTAACATGCATACGTGCTATGCCACACCGCCAACATTGCTGCAGCCTCTAAACAAATGCAAACACGTGCTTTGCAGACCTGCCGCAAACCCAAATCGGCGAACAGCGAACACATCAATAATGAAAGACGATTTACAAACAGGCACGCCACACCCGTTCGTAAAACGGGACGCGCGTTTCGTGCAAAGTGGTGTTGACATGACGTGACAGTTGCTAATAATCGAACTTCCCAGACAGTGCCGAAAAGTAAACAATGGATAGCACAAATTTGCATACCACTTTTCAATGTACCGGCCCTCACCGTGCGCCTTTCCTACCGGCTGCACCCGGACGTGCTGTCTAGCGTGTTTGGAGGCCGTGCGAGACAAGCTATACAGACGACTGGTCTGTCTAGTCATGGGAGGGCAGGGTGCTGGTACACCCAATGTCTAATCCTTGGAAAATATACCACGGCATGGTGTGATATTGGCTCACATTTTCCAAGTCACTCCGATCCTCCCCTCCTGCTCTCCTGCCCTCGAACGGCAAATGGAAAATCTTGTTATGTTTTTTTCAGTCCATTTTTCCTACCCACCTCTCTTTGTATGCAAGCGCTCAATCCTCCATGGTGATGCAGAGGGCCAGATTTTGCTATTGGATTATCGATTTTGTCGAGACAGCGGGCCAGAGTGTCCAGTGGACGGTGCGTGGTACCTGATGGTGCTGATGGTGGTAATGAACTAGAAATTTTCCCACCCAGTGTTTGCCTGAAACGAAACAGAAAAGCTGTGACTTCTTTTTTTCTGCAGCATCACGATTTTGTATTCACCCAGACCTTAAATCCGATAACGGAGTCGATGATAACGTGCTACTGCTGTTTCTTTTTTTTTTTTTTTGCTTCTCTATTTTACCTTTCAACAGTTTGCCTGTTTCGAAACTCGGTGCGGCATGACAGGCTGTGGAACGTGAACGCAGCCAAACGAACGAAACTATGTATGGCTGTAAATTTTTCCCCTTGTTTTGCTCGCTATCGTTGCAGGGCTAACTTTGAAAACTAACTTCGATGCTAAACGAGCATTCCCGTTTTCGATAGAGCGTAAACAGTGAGCTGCCTGCTAGCCGCAGTAGAGCGGACTAGTTTGGTAGGTGGAAGTTTTTATGCCTGCAGCCGGGTCTACGGTTGGCCTCATTGTTGCTTTCCATGGCTCTTTAATTTGCATCGGGCAGTAAAAAAGGGCATTTGCATCAACAAGTAAATGAACATTTCCTCGGGTGCAGGATGAAGCGGGGGGATAGGTTTATGCCTTTCGGGTAAAATATTCTAACACTTTCTTTCATCGCCAGCACTCACTAGTACTCTACCGATGTGGTGTGATAGTTTGATATCATGTTAAGTTGATACCATACGATGAAATGTTTAAAAAGCCTTTCATTTTTGTTGCTATCGTCTCAACCATCTTAAGACATTAGTGAAGTATGATGAAGGAATACAGCAGTGAAATTATAATATCACTTTAAACTGGTCAAAAAAGATAAAAATGTACCATATTGCATACCTTCAGGCGCTTCTATGGAAAATTTAGTATTACGTTTGCATACTTTCTGGCGCAATCATGTGTCAGTTGCTTTATGCAAGCTCAATTTAAAGCTATTGATTATCGACAGCTTTAACATTTTCAATTAATTTTTCTAGTTAATTTATGCATAGTACTTTTAATAAATAAACAAATAAAAAATTACAATAAAATTGTTTATTTTTTTTAGTTTTCATTATTAAATCACAACTTTAACAAGGCTGACTTTGAGTAACATATATTGAGCATGATTGAAATCTCAACCTGCCTTTTTTATGCGTCCTTTAGGTAAAATCATCAAATTTAACAGTTCCGTCTAAGAAACTTAAAGGAATGCAATCGAATTATGCAATTAATTTGCCAAAAGTTTCCAGCTAACTTAGCAAAGCAGCAGCTAGCTGTTGCGGCTCGAATAGTACAAATACCTGCTGTAGCAAACGAAGGAGACCTGATCTCCTTGCCTCAGCACCACGCTCACAGACACACACACCGATTAAATTTATATCCAACAGGAGACAAAAGTAAAAATAAAATCCTTAAAGCTTTTTTGCTGCCTTACGGCATTTCACCGCACGATTGCTGATCGCCGTTTCGGGCGCGAACATTACACCGGCTGACTGTTGAACCACCGCATGCGTAACCAACCGAACATTTCACGCCTTTTACGTAAGGTTCAATTTAGTCAAATGGGAAGAAAATACTTCCAGAGTGGGCTCACAGAACGCCTCCGGTCTAGGGGGTCGCCCACCGTAACCGAAACTCGCAGTGTGCGCGAAAAGTCATTTGCTGGAAATAATGTTCCATTTTAACAGTCAAACTTTTTCGACCAACCACACCACACTGGCAGCGTAACAGCAACGAAAAAAGAAGCAACAAAAAAATACACACAATTACCTTTTCCCCCACGCCACCTGCGCCAAAACGCGCAAAAGTTCTATCGAGCTTTCGGGGCTAGGTTCCGGGGCGGTAATTTGGGTGATTGTGTGGCAAAAATCGTGAACGGGAGACACATGTTCGTACTTATTGTACTGCGCGGAAGCAAACGCTACCAGCAACCGCCACCAGCGGGGAGTTTGGTAAATTCAGGTAAATTTCCCTCCCACAAAAAGGCCTACCACACGGTGCGAAAGGACGGTTGTGACGGGTGTGTGTGTGAATGCAAAAGGAAGTGTGATCGTAACGCTTCGGTGAGGTGGAAAATTGTGCCTGCACACTCCAGCGTTGGGCACACTGGTTCCCGGCTTGGATGCGGAAACCACATGCAAAGGGCTGCTGCAAGGGACTGCACCAAAAAAAAATAAAACCCCACACGGGAACGAAGGGAATTAATTTGTCAGCCTATTGTTGGAATTTCAGCTTCCTTTTGTTGCCGACCGTATCCTTGTGTGGGCAAATGTATGGGAGCGTTTTTGGCCGGAGGCGCTTCTTGGGACAATTTTCACTCTCAATGGGGCTTTTGTTTCCTTAAACCGGGCAAATTACTGCTAGTGTGAATGTTGTAATTTTGATGTGAAAGAACGTTATGAATTTTTAACAAAAACTCTCGATCTAGCGATTAAAGCGGATACGTTTAAAAAAACTATACTTTTTTATATTACTTGAAGTTTACAATTAGAGCCAATCACCATCTTAAATGTATCCTATGACGAATAGTTGTAATGTATTAATAAAATCCAAGGTTCCAAAATGAACCTTGTTCTTAAACTTTTGCTATAAAAAAAACTCCAAAGCTCGACTGTCTACACTTTAAAATTAGATTCTGTTACATAACTCTCACTCCCAACGCTTTTGGTTTGAGCAAATAAATTAATAAATTCATAGCACATTGTTGGTCTCCCAATTTAACAACAAAGTCCTTCATCTACCTTCATTAGGTAAACAACCAAGTACAAAACAAAGCTAGACAGTAACAACCACAACAAAAAAACAACCCTACACCCTACGCACGTTTGTGTGACAGTGCCTTACATGAATCGAAAAATTGGACTCTTGCTGTACCGACTTCAATGAACTGCGGGCACCAGATAGCCAATAAAAATTGCAAATCCGCTTAGGAAAGGAAACCGTACCCGGCTTTATTCTGAAGAATGCGGCCGGTATGAGAGTGAGAGCATGGTTTTTGGAGCGTGTACACGAGCTGCGTACGTTTATTGGGCGTTGTGAAACGGTACGGCTCTTATCGTAAAGATGTGTATGGAATTTATGAGTTTGTTTTAGCCAATAGAAGGAACGTTTTTTATATGTTTTTATTGCCTTATATTATTACACAAAAAAGCTTCTTTTTTTATCCAACTGATAACATATAAACATCAAATTGAAGAAAAGTTGTAGACCTAATGTATTGAAATTTTTAATAAAAACGTATCTCTGAGAAAATATTACATTCCTAGAAGGTTAAATAGTCTTTCCACGAAAAAGTGTCTCCTTCAGAGTCTACCTTTGCTGTGATGCAACACTCTTCACTAACTTTACCGACGACCAATGACGACTCTTTTGATCGAAAGTTCATAACGCATTTGCTCACGTTTTTCATAAACCGCGCAATTTTCTCCTTCCCCAATGTGCGTGTGGCTCTTCACAGCAGCTTCAAAAGCCAGCACGCGACATTATTGTGCGTGCGAAGGATAGCATCATTAATTAGAAGCAAAATTATTCATTGCCCGTTTTCCATCGCGATTTGCCAACTCATGGCCCTAGTAGTTGATTGTATGTGTGTGTGTCATAAGACGACCTTTTACGATTACGGGTTTGGCATTATGAGTGATTTTCTTGTTACTATGTGCTGAGCCTAGCATTTTCATTGTGAAGCGTTTTGGTTGTACTTAAGTACAATATTGCGTTTTTTTTGCATCAGGAATTAATGACCGCACGTGTACAAGAGTTCTACGGTTGATTGATCCACGTCGGATTGTTGGATTATATACTTAAGAAATCTCAGGAAAGATAAATAGGATCAAGAAGTCATTAATGCACACGTTTTTAGCTCTGAAATCCACTTGGCTGCCTCATATTGTAGTTCCAACGTCTACCTCACATTTACAAAAATATCCCCACAAATTAGTAGCACGTGCTAAAACAAATCTGCAACAAACAGCTACCGGGAAATGGGATTCCAATTAATCGGTACTAATCGGTCTATTTTTAACAGACCGGACCAAACCCTCCTTCCAAAGGCTCCGAGCTACACACTGCTGCACTCACATGCTTGCACCATCCTTCTTATCAAACTTCTCGACTAATAATAAACATGTAGCCTTGCCCCGGCCACTGCTAACGCCACTAGAAACGATCCAACCGCGTATGGTGCATAAAATGGCAAAAGTTAGCTGCCTCTTAATGAAAAGCAATGTGCAAATAACGCGCTGCGCTGCCAGCAGGAAGGCGACGCTTCCACTTGGGTGTAGGAACGCCCGGTCTTACTTGCAATTCTTCACGGCACAGAGGCGAATAGCGAGCTGGTGAATAACACTGTAACCCTGGCTGGCATAGAATCCAACGGGCTTCGAGCAAAGAGAGTGTACGAGAAACATACAGTAAACCATTTTGCACGCCTGCACGGTACGAAGGAGCTGGGTTGATTAGAAGACGTGCAAAAAAAAAGCTGCTCCACCGTAGTTTGAAGAGCACCGGGCGAGCGTGTTGGTTTAATTTTCAGTGAACATTAAATTTAATACTTTTTTAATGAAAAAAACGAGCACCGTCGACTTACTGCACGGAGCAGTAGGTAGTATATTAATTAAGTGTTCATTTCCTGAATAGAACGGAAATATAAAATAATTGCTTTGTAGCGAACGATTTCTACCGGTGCCTGTGCCTCTATATAGTAACTTTGTTGAGTTGAATTAAGCCTTTAATAAGTACCAATTTTTACTTATGATTATCAATTCAAAATCTTTGACAGTTATAATTAAAACAAAAGAACTTTTGATCATATATCCACACCAAATATTGATTTATTTGTATAAAAAAGAACTGACGCTTTTATGCGTACTTGTTCGTCCTAACAGCAGATGAAATATTGCCCACTAAAAGTAGTTTCATCGGCTGAACGAAACAATACTATTGATGTTAATAAATAATTGAACATAAATTTCCATCCATTACCTTTACCGCCATCCATTATCCACTGTACACTGCCGCTAGCGCGAAAATCAATTTCCACTCCTTTTGTGCATGGCGACAGAGCCGAACACATACCGTTTCCTCCCCAAACCCTTACCCAAGAGGCGCAAAAAGCAAACAGCACGATCATTTCTTAAACGCTATAATGTTGCTTGGGCGCTGTAATTTTCACCGGCACCATGCGGTAATCGCTCGACATAATTTGCCACCGGCTAACGATCGCTTACAGACACAGCCCGGGCTGCTTCTTACACCAATCGGCAGGCATTCTCGGTCTCGATCCATGCAACCTTGCAACCGTTGCAATTATAGGCCGCTGCCTTTCGGTCCGCCGCACACTGCTTCGATTATATTTCATCGTTTGTGTGGGTGGGTGGCTGGCTCCATTATTATTCTGCCGTCTACGGCTTACGAGAGAGAGAGCCAGTGATTTCCCCTGCCACAAGAAGGTCCATTCATTCTTGGTGGCCCTGTTGTGCGTCTTTTCGGGTAGGCAAATTTTAATATACACTACAGGCCTGTGTGCTGTGCATCTTTGCGCACAACACGGAGGCTTCCAATTTTCACTCAGCACGCCATGCTCAGTAACAATGGTAGCATAACCCGGCGGATATGCTGATGCACCCTCTCTGAGGAGCAAATGGTTGCGACAGTATTGAAAGCGTCCTAAAGCAAGACAGAGCGGAACAAAGAGAAGGAGAAAAGGACAGAGCGAGCGTTTCCTTCTGTTTCATTGTCCTTGCGAGGCCGCTCAAGGCCAGCGAGGCTGGGACGGAAAGGCTGCAGGAAGGTTCTACTGCATAGTCACAAAATATTTACTGTAACGTGAATTTACCCTCCGTGTAGTTTGCATGCAGCCTTGCCTTTTCCCCCAACGCTTCATGGGTGCATGGGTGCCGCCGGAACAGCGAGCTTATCCGTAAGGAACGACTGCTCCCTGTTAATGCTCCACCTTTTCTGCAACATCCCCAAAATAGCTCATCTTTTTGGGGGGGGGGGGGCGAAGGACGGCAAAGACACACTCCCTCCCCCCGTGGCGGTATGATCTATTTCGGGGGAAACCCGTTCTTGGCCCCGACACAGACACTCCCAGAAGGAAAGTTTCTCGCGCGAATCGTTTGGCTCGTTAGCTGCCGTTAGCACGCCAGCCCCGAGGTCAGACCCACCCGTAAATGATGGTACAAACCAGCGCCAGGCACCGAGCCGGCCTGCAGATGCCGTGCCTCTCCCCACCCTTTTCAGTGGTACGTAATATATTCAATATAATCTGCATACGGCACACGCTGCAGCTTTTGCCCCGGCTGCCGATGCACAACTCTTCAGCAAGAAGGAGTGCCTCTTTTTCTTTTTTTAGTTATTTGCTCTATTTCTTCGAACGGTGATGATGCCATTACTTGCAGCGCCAACACACCAGTCCGCAGCGTTCGGTTCGTGTTTCCGTTTGCAGTTTTGGTTGGGTGGGTGAGTGTTGTGTAAACAAAATTTCCAGTCGCTCGCACTTATGATCTGAACGAGACTGTTTGGGATGGGCGTGAAGAGTGTTGGCAGGGAGTGCTAGGAAGAGTTGTACCGAATGTAACTGACGGAATATTTTAGGACGTTTTTTTTTGTAATGATTTGTGCGATGACTTCCTTTCGAATGTTACTGGAACTTTCAGAAGGAAAAATCGATCTATCGTAAATAACTGTCAGATAAGATTCGGACGAACTCATAAAACCATTCTAGAAATCTGTTGCTATTAATTTGTTGTAATTATGATGCGTTAAAGTTTAAATAAAATGTTTATTTTACAATCTGTTTAAAAAGTATGTTTTTAAATTAAGAAATCCTCAACAAGTTTTGAACATTATTATATTTGGTTTGAATATTGTGCAGAGTTTTTTTTCTTTCTTAGAGAGTCTTAATTTGTAGCCTAATCAAGGGCAATAACGACCTTTTAGCTTTCTTGTCTACATTTGCATACTTTTAGGCGACAGGCAAAAATATATAAAGAGGATCAAAAAAGCTAGACACCGGTTAGCCATTGCGATTTATGAAAGAGTTAGACTTTTTGGACCCTTTTCTCTTTTAAGACCGTAGGCTTTCGACCTGTCAGCTGATTGCATTGTACAGCAGTTTTCGAGCAGCTATCAAAGTGGGTATAATAGACAGGTGGGCCTATCCCAAGATGTATCTATTTAGAAAGTTGATTTTTATTGCTTCTACTGGGCGACCTCGTCAATTCCAAAATCAAAACTTAACGACTTAATATCCATTTTTGTGTTGATTCATCATCGTCGGTGAGAAGACCTATGTCTGTTACGTATGAGCTGATATGAAAAACAATCCGTTTCTACGGAAATTCATTACACCCGTTCTGTCAAATTAAGCTTTTTTGGATTCAGAAATTAGTTGTCAAACTATATGGGACGAGGCAACCTGGACTACACATACTTAGATTCTAGATTCCACTGTCTGATCTCTTTTTCGAACAGGCTCTCGAATCTTATTCTAGCTTTGAGGCAGAAATAATCTAGGCTGAAAATGACAGGCTAGTTTTGTGCGTGGTTTTGTATGGAATGTTGACATGATTTCAGCCGCCAACTGTCAAACTTCATATAAAATAAACTGGCTAGTATTGTGAAAGGCCCCAATGATAGGGCTTTCATCTTCATTCTCTTATCATGCAATCAAATATTTTAAGCGTTTTTGTGTGTACTTTGTGGAACGTTTTATTTTAAACTTATTAATCATGATGGACAATAAATCCAATAAAACTGATGCCGCTGAGTTGAGTTGATCGATTGAAATATTTTTCAGTAGTTATTAACGTTCAAAACGCTGGTATAGCAAATTTATAAGCATCGAAAAACAAATGCGCTTTATAGCTGAGCCTGAGACATTTCAAGCCTCTTGCTGTAACGCACCGAGTGCCACCAAGTGAACAGACAGGCCAGCCGTTATTTTAAGCATAAAAAAGCATGTTGAAGCAGAAACAAAGGACAAAGCTTGTATGGAAATTAAGGTACAAAGCATTCTCTTTCCATATAAAAACATTCTATATTCATTGAATGTTTCAACCAATGGTTCAGCTAATGGTTTTTACCAAAGATAAAACGATCGTCTATACGTCAAATAATGCTGCCAGCTTTGCGTACCTGCACTACAACATTGCACAAAAATCCTTTGACACGCTCACAGACTTTCACCCTGCCCTGTTCCACCGTTTGGCGCCACACAGTCCCACGTTCACGGATCGCCGAGCGTCACTGCAAACGGTGTATGCCATAAAACTGCATCGCATACCATACCGGCGGGGATGAGCTACGGAATGCACCATCCACCAGGATGAGCGCGTTGCTTACGGCCATTAAGCCCGCATAACGACCCGATTCGCATTCGATCGGTTAGGATCAACCCAGCCGACCGTACACACCGGGGAACAGTCCCGTAACAGTTAACATAAATATGAAAACAATTGCACCGTGTAATGCAACCCCGCGTGCTGTTGGATGTTTTCCTGCTCCAACCGGTGCAGCTAAATTGTGCACGCGCGTGTTTTATGAAAATCGCGCTCTCAAAACAAACCCAAAGCTGCCCAGTGCTTTCAGCAAACCTTCAGCATACGCGGGCGCGGGCGCTGTGCAGGTGGCGTTGCATTTCGCGTTCGGCATTATCTCGATCAAGGGGGAGCGGCTTACGGAAGCACGCTCGTTATGCTCGTACGGTGGTACCGTATGTTTTGCGCACACACACATCGCTCCCACATCGGACCGCCAAAGCCTGTGCCTGGGTATGATAAAAGTGTCCCATTGTTTGTGCAGGAGCGCGGGAACGGTAAGTCCTCGACCTCTATATTGCACGCTGCTGGCGCTACTGGTTCGCTAAAGGCGGTCGGTCGTTAGTTTTCATTGCGCCTGGAATATTCATGACATTGTCACCCGGGACTTGGCGCTCCCGACAGGCCGGTCGATCGGTTCAGCCGATGGATCGCGGGGAGTAGGGGGTGGGGAAGAAGCGTGTAGGGACAGGGAAGAAAAATAAGATTTCCCCACGCAGCCTCAGGCAGCTTGGGTTGGTTGGGTATCCCTTTATTTCTGCTTCAAATTGACACAGTTAGCAAGTATTCTCATATTTCTCTTCCTTCTCTCTCTCTCTCTTTTTCTCTTCCACAGGTACGTACACCATGGAACGGCGGGATGAACCAGGCAGGACGAAATAGATAGCTTAACGCACCTTTTTCACGGTAGCACACGGGAATGAAAATTGCCACACTTTGGCAGGTGCACACGGCGAAGGGCGAAGGCGGAACAAAGCTTAACAGAATCACGTGGCCTGGCAAGGTTTTGGCCTCGTTTTATCTATCGTCGCGTTGTCATCTGCCAGCCCTTTCTCCGGCGGTCCCCAAGAAACGGGTCGTGATGGTTCACCCACGTAGCAGTGAACGGTCCTGCAGGAAAAATCAAGAACAATCGTCGCTCGACCCTCGGTGACTGCAATTACGCCGCTATTGGCGGGGAAGGGGTGGGACTTTTCTTATCCCCAGTGACTCATTGCCATTAAATGGGGCACGTTTTGGCATGAATCACTTATTGCGTGCCTAATGCGTTCCTAGCTGCCCGTAGCGTTGGCCCTTTTGTTGCCGAAAGATTTCACCTCCGCTGTGCGTTGACTCTTCGTAATAGCATTTTATGATTCCGTCTTTGATGCTGCTGCTGCTGCCTTGGAACAAAGGGATTATTTTAAGCAACAGTAATGTTATGTTGCATTTTTAAACGTTCTGCTTCGTAACAAAGAGGACCCCGCGCATATTTCATTTTTTAGGTATGAATAAGCCATTGAGTTCTGCAAAGAAAATGTCTTTTCATTTTCATTTAAAACTCACACTCGCAGATTTGTTAATAGCACAAAGAAGAAGAACAGTACAAGGTTAGATTTTTTTTAAATTTGGGATAAAAAAAAAGTCAGTAACGCACTGCGAATTGGTTTGGCAACATTTAGAAATATTAAGTTCACATTTTATATTAATTGAATATTACAGGCGGCTTTTTACCTTTCAACGAAATTCTTAAAACTTTTAAAATTGTTCATACAAACCTGCCACACTTTTGCCAGGAAGTCAGCATCAAGCAATGAAATTGGCATAATTTAAATCATGATTATTAGAAATGAAAGAATGAAATCTAAATCGGAATCATCATCATTTCAAATTTGCAATAAAAATCTGTCACATTCAACCTTATGGAAGCAGCTCACACAAGACAACCGTCAAGATGATTCTTGACAATTTCAGCGGCGTAAAACAACATCCACTTGCTCTCGAACCCCCGACACTAAATTTACGGCACGCTCCATTAATGACGCCGCGCAATGATTGATTAATATAACGCTGGGGAAGAAACATTTATCATCTTCTCCCTTCGTTTTGCGCGCTATCAGCCCTTCTACGATCAATCTCACGCCTAGCGTTCACTCCCAATTGAATCGCAGCAACGCAGCGGTACAGCGAGACGGAAAAGTTTTCGATGGACTCGAAATTATCATTGTTAATTTATGTCAAACAGCATCCCCAGTAGTGCCGCTGTATACGTAGCACCGCGCAACGGTCCATTGCTCAATGTCTGCCAGTGTCCGTAGGGGGCGGTGGGGCGGTGTGGTGCCAACCATTTAGCTACCCGTAGCACGTAATCGAAACTTTTTTTCCCTCCTTGGGGCCGAAGTTGGGGTCAGTTCGAATGCTTGACATTATCAGCGGCATTGGGATACGGTCTCCGGGCGTCGTCGTGCCATTTGTCCTCCAAAAACCGTTCGATTTGGTTTAGTGCTTTCTTTCGGTGCTTTTTGCGGAAAGGGAAAGTGTGCTATTTGGTGCAGAAAAGTTTATGAACGGTTGGAACGATCTGTGCTGTTATCAATTTATTCCCATCACATCATGTCACAAACACTGTTGTACTTTATCATGACACTTTCGGGCGATAAGGTTTGGAGGTTGGTTTTGATCAGAGTTGGCGTGTTTGTACGAATGCCCAACTATGAGACTTATTTACGAAAGGACGCTAAGAAGTATGCAATTTTTTGGTGCCTAAAAACGCCTAACGTTATGCAACCCGTGTACCAAAAGTGTGCTTATTATATTCAGATGGACAAATCTTTCAGCTAACATTATTATGTTCATGTATTGTACAACTCAAAATAATGGTATATTAAGATAAAGACATAAGAAACCTCTTGCTTCCGTGCATTTTCACCCATTTGAAAGATGACCATTGCCTAACTTCCTGGCTGTAAAGTTATTCAATCTACCCAAACCTGCGGCGCCCGTACCGTAGAACCATTTAGTTTGTTCGGAGTTTTCGAAGCAGCCAAACAAAGTTGGGCTGATGTTATGTTTTACGTTTCGCAACGGGTCATTTCCAACCTTCCAGTTCCAGGGTCTTCCAGTTTTCACTGCCGCACACGATCAACCGTGTCAACCGAAATGTTTATCGATAACGGAAAGTTTTGTTGCCCGGAAAAATTTGCACCTTTGCCGGTGTTTGCGAAAGTTTGTGATATTTCATTTCACCCTCAGGGGGTGGTCCTACCCGAGCCGTGGTGCTTGGTGCTTACGGAGAATGTTTGGGGATGGTGTGCGGTGTGAAAATTAATGACGTCCATCAGGAAAATTGATTCGCTTTGGGGCTAGGGTTGTTGGTTTCTTTCGTTGTCTTTTTTCCAAAAAAAACTTCTTCCTTAACGTCCCAGAAACTAAGGGGAGAGCAACACATACTTCACTTCACCAAGATCAAATTAGTACAGTGACAGTAAGAAAAAGGGGAGCGTTAGGAAGGAACATTATGTTCACAAAACAATTTCCAGCGGGATGATAAACCGTCTTACCTAACTCTCTGTCAATTCTTATCGCAACGCAGCATCACCGTAAGCAAGCATTCATTCTCATCGGACATCCGGCTCACCGGTACCGAATTTCCTTGCTCCTTGCTCCCGGGCTTGAGTGAAAATCGAAAACTTTTAATGATAAACATGATGACGATATTGGCGGATGACACACAATCAAGTAGTAATTTCCTGGTCTCGCTGGTCTTGACGCGGAACGAAACGGTCACCGAACAAGCGTACCCCGTTAAAGACCGGCAAACTTTTTGTTGTTTTTTTTTGTTTTGTGCTACTCACACACCCGTGACTTTATTTTCTTTCCTTTCGCTTTAACTTTATAGTCCCTTGGCTTAACAATCCCGCCAGCCACGGGACACGGTGGACGGAAATATCATCTTCATCATAATGATTATTATTTTCCGCCTTTCGGAAGCGAAGTGGCGCTGCCATTATAATCAGGCGTAAAATGGCGCTATTTAATTGTCTGTGGAGGACAAATTGTTTCTTTTTGCCTGCTCTTTGGAATGGTTTTTTCTCTCTTTTCTTAATCCCAAATTGTGTCCACCGCTCGTAAAAGTGGGCTCTGTGAAATGTGATCGAAACATTCTGCTTTCGGCTGCTTTTTTCCCCCCGTTTGTCTCATATGAGAGTTTAATGTTGCTACCCTCCAATGTTTGGGAAGTTCTCTTCATCATTTCGCTTTCGACTGTCCACAAAACCGCAAGTTTCCGTTTCTTTGCCTCTCGGGCGCAGCGTTTATAGCGATCGACTAATATTTTATTACACGTTTTTATTGATCGAAAGCGTGCCGGGCAGCGGCTATCGACCTATCAAGCGAGCAAGCTTTTATCGGGGCCAGTAACATTTCGCACCATTTGCACGTTCTAACAAGCTTACCGCGTTTTATGCCGCTCCTGCCGACAAGTGGAGCGCGTTTAGGAATGAAAGGTTGAAGTTGATGATTTTTTTTTCATTTTGTAGGGGTCTTTTTTCGTGTTTTTTATTATTTGGCACACTTAAATGGGGTGTCAAAACGGAAGGCAAGCGTGTGCGGGAGCGTTTTCTAAATTCGATTGGTTCAGGGTTTGAGTGGCTGTTTGATTGGATGAGATACTATTGATCGAATTAAAGCGTTTTCCAATGCTGGATGGTTCTTTTGCTCAAATAAAATCAATCAGAGATGAGCCGGGAAAGCATTTTCGTCGAACTTTATGTTTGTTAAATACAGTCTTTTTTTTATTTAATTATTCAAGTAAAATTTCAATCAGAGTTATGACATTTCCAATTAGAATGATATTTTTAACAATTTCTTATTTGCAATACTCCTATATTTTAAACAATTTCTAATTTGAAATACTTCAAACTGAAGTTTTTTCCATTGCATAAACGTACTCAAATAACCAAACTGAAACCATGCAAGTAGACCAACAAATTTGATACCTAAATATGTTGAAATGTAAACCAATTCGAGGAAGAAAACTACTTCAAACTGAACTGGTAGTTCAACTTTCTGGCCACTGTTGCAACGGGTCTTTTTCAGACTAAAACCGATGTGTAAAATTAGTATGCATGCGTTTTTGTGCTGGTTTTGATTTAGAAAATTGATTTCTGCTCATGTTGAACGAGTTCAACGAAGCTCTACAAAGCAACCACCCTTTTCGACCGGTGAAGTAAACCCCCTCCAACCTTTAGGTTTGATTGGTTAGGTTATTTTGATTTTTTTTTCCAACCAAACTCCCAACGTGAACCAATGCTTCCCGTTCGTCGAAGCATATGGAATACAGAGAAGAAGAAAAAAAACACTGCCAACTATCAATCAAACTTGCTTGTAAAAAGTACGCCATGCTTGACACAAGCTACTGTTCCCTTTTTTTAACATACATACACACGTAGCACTCCCATCATCAGCACACGGTGCAATATGGTACTGTCACTTGTATGCTATCAAGGAGCGTTTGGGTGGATTTTTTGCCACCCTTTAGACAGGCGGAAAAAAATACAGTCCAGTCCATACCCGCACGAACAGCAAAACAAGCAGCAACACGAAACATAACTCATCAAAACATTCTGGCAGTTCCCCTCACCCGAAACCGGGAGTTAACTAACTCATGCGCTCATGCTCCAGAAAACATTCCACCATTCGTTCGATTAAATACTTCGAATCCTTCGGGAGTTTTGCTGTTATTCAATGTGCTGTGCTCCCCCCCCCCCCTCCCCAAAAAAAAGGACAAGGTTCGGAATAGGAAATGTAAAATATAAAAAAAGAACGAGCCAAAGAAAGCGATAAAAAGAGAGATTGATGACGAAAGAAAAAAATAATAATTAAATTCAGCAAAGCAACAAAAAAATGCACTTGCTGTCAGTTACAGACATGTTGTGAAACTTGTTAAACTAAACGGACAAAAAACAGATTTAATATTTACTTATTTTTTATTTCTAAAAGACACACAGGATTTGAATATAATTTAGATAGTTTCTAGACATATTTCTGGACCTCGGATCTTTGTTTTCATAAACCTTCCAAAATAACCTTTAATACATTTTAAAAATGGTTATCTTTCTTGATAACAAAATCATCGACCATTTTTAACTCATTTAATGTATTTTGTTCTCAAATCAAATTAAACCAATTCCCCCCCCCCCCCCCCCCCCTATCTTTTTTATTTTTACCTAATTTTGCTGAAGCATTGTACTGAGAATGTCCCTTTTATGCAGTATTAATAATTTATTAAACTCCAAAACTATCTATTGCAATACTCTGCAAATTATGTTATATTCTTCACAATGTTATGATGCACACAGCCCAATTTATCCTATATGATAAGTATTACAAATCGAGACAAAAAACAGGACAACGATCCGACGCAGTGCTGCTTTACTTCATTCAAACGCGTTCGTTATCGTCATGAATAGTGTGCCGGGCTCTCCACTCAATAATCCCTCCACATGACGGACGAGCAGATTCCTATTATGTCCCCGGGTGTCCCGCGTCACATCTTCCAACTCCCATGCCGTACGATTTATGTTCGGCTCATCTGCTCATCGCTCCGCAAAAAAAAACAGGCGAGTAGATGATTTTGTTATTTTTATACGAGCCCTCCGGCACTTTGGCCTAGTCCTCCACGGACACGAGATGCTCTCCCGCTCTCTCTCCCACACACACATAAGACCCTTTATCCCCAACATACACATGTGTGTGTGTGTGTTTGTTTGTACATCGATATTGAGTAGCGTTCCTATCGGGAAGGACAGTGTCGTCCGATGAACGGTGCTCGGCCAAAACGCAAGCATGTGGCAAAAATGAAATTAATATCCAACACCTCGTGTCATGTCCCTTGCGAACATGCCGGGAGTAAAAAAAAAGAAGAAAGCAACGCTCATGCGAGTGAAGCAAGAAGACGAAACGAGCGAGTGTGGGGAGAGGGAGACACATTTTTACTGTCGCCTATTGCGCACCCCGTCATGGCGCACCACGTTTGCCCTCCATTGCTTGACCACATGCTGCGTTTTGGAACGTTTAGGTTGGGAGGAAGAGCACAGAAACACACACACACACACACACACACACACACACACACACACACACACACACACACACACACACACACACACACATACACACACACACAAGAACAAAAAATAAAGCAACTTCATGACGACAGACTGTTGCTCCGAAACCCCGGGAAGTGTCACTAAAAACGCTCCCCAAGGGGCATTATGTGTGTGGTGGCGAACGAGCGCAGACCATAGCGGACGGCAAGTTCCGCCACATGCCCAAGTCAAGAAAGCAAACAAACCATAAACGTCCCACTCGGTATTAGGGCGGGACGGATTGGGGTGAGCTATGGATGGCACCGTATGAATCGTACCGAGGCGTAATTGATCTGACCTCGTGAAGCTACCCCGGGAAGGAAACGGAACGCAGCGCACAAACGATCTGACCCCTCGCTTCTTCGCCGTAGTTAATCAGTGTACCTCCCCAGCAAACCTGGGCGACAATGTGTCCGACCTTCGGCCACATTGACATTCGATCCGTGGGTTCGAACGGGTCAGGCTGGCTCCCCACGACAGGGGTCGATTTCTGTGCCCTTTCAGGCGGTCAGGCAGATCAAATGTCCGGAATCTTTTGCCCGCACGTGTCGAATTACTCGGCACCAGCAGTAATGGCCACGCGCCCAGGTCGCCAACGTTTTTGCCGGGGCAACGTGAGCAGGGATTGTGTGTAAATCCATATTTAGCTTCTGCCTGTCTCGATCAACTAACTTTTCATTTCCGACGGACGGAGGACATCCCTTTGAAATCAATAGGTACGGGCTGCATCCACGTGCACGTTTGGCAAGCTTCCTTGCCGACGAGGGCCACAACGACGGGCAACGAGCAGTGATTGCACAGGCGGCATATGGTTGGTGCTTTGCAGCAGTTAGCAGTTCATCTAACTTGCAACTTTCCACCGTCGATTGATTGCTTCCGTGTAGATTAGGCTTCTGCTTATCTTTCCACTGTCCAGCTCAGTGACGAACAGTGAAAGGCGAGCGTACTTGGTGTCTTTGATTAACTTACCCAGCAGATGGGCTGATTTTGGGCAAGCGTGTGCAGGCGCGAGGGGTTTCAACAGGGAAGGAAATTAAAGTTGCATTCCGTGTGCGTTTGGGGGTTGTCGAATCGAAGGACAGATGCTAAGCGACGATTCGTGCAGCTTTTGTTTGACTTACAATGTAAAATTGACAATCATGTGATGCGGAATGAATGACTGAATTGCGAAATATTTAGTTACTTTCCGTAGATTCTTTGGAAAGTTATTTATTTATATGTTTTAGTTACACTTCAATCGATTTTATTGATGGTTGTTCAATGTTTCACAATTCTTTGAATTGTTCTGGAATTTATTGAGGATTTTTTTCCAAATTTGTGTTAGAGCTCTACAACTCCAAGTTAACATTACTGTAATTGTTATTCTTAAACAAGTTTAATAAGTTGATGGGTTTTGTTGAACTTTGTTAATATGTTTTTATCGGTAAACCAAATATCCTTTATGTTTAAAGTACAAAAACGTTTTAGTAGTATCAACTGCAAAACTTACAATCAAATATAATGCATCGAACAAGTTTAAACTAATGCAGACTAACGAAAATAACTTCTTGGAAGAGCGTAGTTGAGTAATGTATAACGATCACCCGGAATTTTAGGGATGGCAACACATTTCATGTGCGCGGTTCTACAACGCCGCGATAAATAACTATAGCAGCCATTTAGTACGTCAAAAAAAATGAGTGAAAATGAGTGTCGGAACTTACGCCGTGGCTACGAACGGATTTAATGATATCACACAACGGATGGAAGCTTTCCAGCTGTCAATGAAGTAAAACTGTTGACATAAAAGTTTTTCCAATAGGTTTTTAGCTCTGCATACAACTAAAACATTGTAACCAACACATTTATTGACTCTTAGAAACGCTGAAGCTGTAAAACTAATTAAAAAAAACTTTCAAAATAATTTTCCAATTTCAATTCCAATATATTTTTCGTGCGTTTTCGTCAAGATCGGGAATAGTTTCAGGATCTCAAATAAATTGTAATAAGAGCTAGGTGTAATTCAACGGCAAAATAGGCCTCATAGCATTTCCGAGTACATGAGTCAGTCTCGTTATAAAGTCGCCATATCGAAGAACTTGGAACTACAACATGTTCTGGGACGAAGACTCGACTGGCCCTTTTATGGCTCTATACTGAAACTAATAATGCCAATGTTATCCGAGCTCATGGGCTAAATCTACCTCAAAGAATAATAATTCTACTTTCACAAACAAAATTTTTAAATCAAATCAAATATATTAGCCAACGTTATTCTGAAACTTTCTATCTTCGTAAGAAAAGAAAGCTTTTCAAGCATAAAATAAAACATACAGAGATAAATAGCGACCTATACAGTTTTTTAGTTAAGCCAAAGCAGCAAACAACTTTTAGTATTTACAAGTTCCAATTTTTGGAAACTCACTTTAATATTTTTGTTAATAAAGGTAACTGTAGTTCACTGTGGTTCTATAAATAATCCGCATTCCTTTTCAACCTCTATCCTGTTACAGCGATAGAATCACTCTTCACAACATCGTTCCTATCTTCATAAAATACGTTCCAGACTTTGTTCCCCATCCCGTCGGAAAGTGTGGGAAAAGTGCTTCTTCTTCATAAATCTTCCAAATACTTCACCCGCAGGGTATAAGTGTGTATGTGTGTGTGTATGTGTATGTGTGCTGGCAAGGTCACAAGATGATAAAATATGCAGACTATGCTGAAACTTATTCGCCTTCTTCTCCAATGACGCCTACATCCAGCATCCAAAAGCTGACCCATTCGGTAGGCATCGAACTTGTGAACTGTTTTCGGGACATCCGAGAGCGAGAGAGAGAGAGAGAGAGAGAGTAAAAGACCAAAGAGCTTACCGAGATAGCCACAGGGCGTGATTTTTTTCCTTTCCCTTTTTTGACTGCCTCCCAAACCCCGGCTCAGGAACGTGTTCGATAATTGGTAGCACGTGTCGCCCGCGAAAGGAACGGAAAGTTCGGAAAGTTTCAAGCTTTTAGTCAATAAAGACGGAAGGATGGCTCGAATTGTTGCCCAGTTCCAGTTTTGTTCAAATTAGGCACACGGGGAAGGGCTGCACGCTGCGAAAGCCTTTTTTTACTAAGGAGCCACATCGATGAACCATTTCCGCTTCCGGTGGAGTTGGCGAGATTGGGGCTGCAGTGGCAGTGCCGGAAAGTTCGTCCACTTTGTGACACATCCATCGATAGTAATCGTCTTCGGTTCCACGTGCAGCATTGTGGTTGTAGGTGGGAGTTATCGGTCGGTTCCGAGCTCCCAATCCCTCTTTGCGGGTAAGCCTCCAACGGAGAAGGGCAAACCTGATGCGGCAGCAAAACATGACGCCCGAAGATAGGGAAAATCCTAATGATCATCATTATTCTTGTCGGCGTGTTTTGCCACTTCACAAAAATTGTCTGCTTCTTCCTGGGTCTGTTTCGTGCCTGCTTCAACTTCCTCCTGCCTGCTGGCAACATCCTTGAACCATGGGTGGTTGGGCCTTGGTTCCCTGTACGTTTGGGTTTGTGCAAGCCAACCCCCCAATTTATCAAATCCAAAAGCAACCCCCTGGTTCGTTGGTTGAATACCGTGCAGCGGCAACAACAAAAAAGTGAAGAAAGAAAAAGGAACGCACCGGAAATGGGCAAAGTAAATCGATACCCGAAATCGACCGCACACGGTGTGCGCTTCCGCGCGGTAGTTGCGGTAGCGTGACTTTACGCGAACGGTCCCGGGTGCGTGAGATGCGCACGATAGCGCAACTTTAAGGACTGATTTCGCTGACAAAGGTGAATCCTTTTTCGAGGTCACGCTCGACCCTTCTTCCCGTTAAAGCACACTTGCGACCCGGCTTCGAGGGAAAACTTTTGCTTATGGTAATCGGAGCGACAAAGGTGGAAGGACCGGTAAGCGTACAGTAATGTTGGCTCAACGGTGTAGATACCAACTAAGAGCGATTATGTTACCTGCTCGTTCGTTGCAAAGGAATCAAGTTTTGTGCCGGCCCATTAATAGGACTTTAACCCTGCAAAGGTGAGGGTGAAGCACGGTGCTCTCAAGCGGAACATGTAAATAATAAATATTTACCACTGCTTAATTGCGAGGCACAGAGTTTGCTGTAACACTTTGCAATGTTAAGCTTTGTGTTTTGTTTACCAATGTGACGGATTTCAGATAGATAGCTAAGTAGTGTTTCGATGGAAATAAAACAGTACATTGCCAGCTTACGAACCGTACAACAGCGATTCAAGCAAGATTCAAACTATGTTGGTTACTCTTATGGATTCCTATTCGATTCCTCCTATTTACCATATTTTCTGAGTAATCTACCGCTGTGTAAAAGGAATAACTTGTCAATTGAATACCTCATAATACTATATTTCAATAAAACATCTAAAACACTCTATAACATGCAAATACTCCCCCAAAGTGTGAAAACATCATTCATGGGAAGTTGATTCCAGCCTCACTCATTCGGCTAACCGTCAACGGGCCTCGGCTACGATTTGAATAATTCCATCAATTTAGCTCCCTCTATTGACCTATCATACCGCGCATACCGGTCAACAAAACATGCATATGCAAATGAGGCCCGTAATGCCCGCCGCGCAAATAAACCATATCCGATCGATCGAAAAGCTATTTATTTAATTACCCCCAAACCACACGCGATTGTTGCGCTGCTGCATTTGGGGGAGTTTTCGGTTAATACACCTCCGCGTGGTCAGGCGGGGGCCAATGTATGGGCAGGAACCTAATGATGGTTGGCGCTTTATGATTTAATTTTTCCATCTCCCGGTTTTGGTTGTTTGATTTGGCGCAGATCGGATAGCACGCCCAAATCGAAAGCGCTCACAAATTCGCCCCCAATTGTTTGAATTGTGCACAGACGTATACAAGCGCGCAAAACACATCTCACCGCCAGGAAAATAATGGTATTTGTCAACTGCATTAATAATTGAAGCTAGCTGAAAATGTCAAACCACTCCAAAAACGTATGCGTGAAAAGCAAATGATGTTCCAAAAATGTCTGTATCATGCATTTTCGACTTGCTTGCTGCCAGTATCGATGGAAATTCATACCAACAGGCAACCATTGTATTATTGTTGTTCTTAATTGGGAGCTCGGATATACTCCACACACACATACACACTCGAAACATGGCTACCAATATTAACGTGTTTATTCCACGTTTGGCACCCTGGCAGCTGCTGGGAGCGCCAACGAACTGCTCCGCTCTGTTGATCCTGTCGATGGTGACGTGCTTTTGGTGTCGGTGGCTTTTCCAACACGAGACTGTGTCAAGTAGGGTGCACCCAAAGTGTGCACGCTGCGCTACATAAATCATAGCCAAACTTCTCCCGAATCTGTCTGCTACGCTTTTCACACGGTAAAGGGTAGTTTTTTCTTTCTTTTCTTTTGCTGTTGTCGTGCACAACCCCCAACACCAACACCAAGCCAGCTTTAATCGTCGAAAGTCGGTTGTCAAACATTCAATTTGTGCTATTCACTTTTGTGAAAATAAACAAGAAAACAAGGGTGTCTCGTTTGGCTCTTCACATAAACACACACACACACACACACAACACGAACAGCGACAAGCAATCCCGTGGCCATAATGGGATCATCATAATTTGTGGTGAGCTAGATGCAAAAATAGCTACAGGGAGTTGAAAGGAGGTGAAAATTTCAAGTGGTTTTAATGAACTATGGTAAATTTGCAGCACACAAGGAAGTGAATCTGATTAAAGTGAAACAATTGTGATGATTATAGCCTATTTGCAGGAATGATTGAAGTTTGCAATTCTCGTTTTTGTGATATTTTCATTTTCCTATTAGAAACATTCTGTATCTAATTATGGTCTCGAATATTCCTAGCTGCTTACGTTGAGGCTAACAGCGCCTAAATGTATGCACAAAAAAACAAGCTGTATATGTAACTTCTTAATATCAGCAACAAACATGAGCTATTCATCAAAACAAAACAAAAAACAAAAATCGTTTAAAAAATTCAAAAAAATTATAAATTATAAATTATAAAAATTATTAAGAACCATTAAGGAAATTCAATTGCAAATATTTTAACCAAATTAAACCCCACCCAAGACCACAATGCTTGAGCAAGTTTTCGCATACTGCCCCGTACCGTGAATGCATGTATTAGGCTAACTCCAATCCGGTACACAAAGCCGAACAGTGGTATGATCCTACGCGACGCTCCACAAACCATAAGCGAAAGTTTATTCCACTCATTTATTATTTGGTTAAAACGGACGCGTCGCCACGCTACGAGCACACCGATCGCAGCACAGAGACAGCCCCGGGGGGAGCCGACTAGAGCGCCCGGGCCTTCAAACAGCCGGCCCAGAACAGCTTTAGCTGGAAAAACACAACACAACCACTGTGCAAAGCAAATGAGGACATATATTTCCACACGCAGCGGGCAAAGACCGTCGGGCGGAAGGCGGAGAACGACGGCCACGACGGTTTGTTTATTGCCACGTGCAACATTGCACCTACCCGAAAATTCCCCTGCAACCCCGGCTGTGGACGGCAAGCGGACGGGTCGCTGTGCATGTTTTCCTCCGTAAGCCTCGTGCAAAAATCTCAACCACCTACACACAACCTGTTTTCAGCCGGCTGTTTGGGGATGGTTGTGGGACAGAGACCTCGTTGGGGAAATCGTTGACACGCTGCCAAACTGGGGATGAAATGTTTTCGAGGTACTCAAAATTTCATTCCGTTCCGTTTGGTGATGGTACCGCGTCGCGGGCAGAGCGAGCTGAAGCGCGGGTAGTGTTCGGTATGGATATGAATTCCATAGGTTGCTGTGACACTCGCCCCCGAACCGGCCACTTGCTTCTGGCTAAATAATGAAGCACTTCTGCGTGGAACACATTTTCCGAGGCTGTGTGTTGTTGAATGTCTGTGCCGCTGCTTGCTTGTTTTCATCCACTGTCGCACTCGCCGTTTTTGGTCACTTGTCTGCATCATGCCTCATCCAGCATGTGTAGGCTGTGTGTATGTCACACAGCACGAAATAACAACAGCAGCAAAACAACAACAACAACAAAAAGCTCACAGCTCTTTCAATAAAACAGAATGCAAACACACACACTCTGAGGGAAAGAAAACGCCTACCCTGGATCAAGGTGTGCTTATTCATATTAAATACGCACCTCGCAATGAAATAAACCCCGCTGTACTATTTGTTGATGAAATTTATTTATTAAATTGCAAAGAAAACGCAACGTCCCGAGTAATTGGAGGGAAAAAGAGCAAAGGAAGTATGTGTCATTGATGGTTTGGGAACAGGAAATTGTGCCATGTTTGGGAGCTTCTGAATGGATGGGACAAAGAGAAATGATTGTGGAAGATGAGAGATGTGATTGTTTCGACAAAATCCGTCATAAACTTACGGGACTTAAACAAAACTTTTTTCAAGTTTTTTTTATTTATGCCTAACTTTTTTATCATAATTTCACTACATTATTGTTAATTAATCCATTTTTCAAGTTCCTTTGTTTGATTATAAGAGTTTAATTATTAGTTCATTTCGGTTTTTTTATCTCTTTTACCATTAATAAGATTTTTATATCAACATTTTTATTATAACAAAATCATATTTGAAAGTCATTTTGATTTATTTTTAAATGACTCATTGCATCTGAAATATCGTTAAAATTTCAACGTTGGAATTGGAATTACAATTGGAAAACACTATTGGGGGTGCACACAGTAAGAATCATCCTGAAACCACAAGCACAGTAAACCGACCAACCTGCGCCAATACAACCTGATCTTATTGGTGTTATTCGCTGAGAAACACACAACTGTGGCACACGACACGGCTCATTGATGAGACATTTTTGTTCCTCAAATTATCACTGTCCCGACGTGAGGCGGTCACAAATTTGTAAATTGAAATTCCTCCTCACAGCACGCCCCACCGGGAGCGACACACAAACACAAAACCAAGCGAAAGCACACATATTTTATTTTTATTTTATTTTTTATAGTGCTTTTTGGTGCCTCTTTGCACGATGTTCGTGTGGCTTCGATCGCTTGCCTTTGCCTGAACTTTTGCTGTACGCGAGTTTGTATGTGTTTTTTTTTTGCTTTCTTGTGTCACATTCACAAGCATACCGACGATACGGTTTATCTTAATTAAAAATGAACTATGAATGCAATTATTTGCTCTCACGCTGGGCCGTATATTCAGAGCAGGTATAAAAATAATTAAAACATGTAAAATCATTAAACACAACAAAAAAACCATTGCAGCGAGGAGGGGACGCATAAAATAAAATGATCATCAGCGTGTCGTCTGATAATGTTGCTGGGCATTGAGCGTGTGTCAGTGTTTTTTTCGGAAATTAAATTGTATGTGCAGCAATATTGTTGGTTTTTCCCTATAAACTTGAACACACACTTGGTAAAGAGACAATGCCTCCTTTCAATTAATGATTGTCCTTGCTTTATTGAACGATAATAAATATCTACTGAAATGAAACGCTTTTGCTAAACAACAATTTAAAATTTGGTAAACTTCTACATTTCCTCGTTTCTTTTTGCCAACAGATCTAAAGTTCAAAAGATCTCATTATCTACCCACAACACTACAACATATACTGAACCGATAACAACACAACCTCTCTGTGTTCCGCCTCTAGCAACAGTTTATCGAGCATGTTGTTGCAACATTAAAGCAAAAAAAACCCTCTAAACATGCTCGTTTGCTTTGCCGGCTCTGCAGGGCATTTGGGGGGGTGGAGCAAAAATCCTTTCATCTCTTTACCGAACGGCGAACGACGATTGGTATTGATTTGCAAGGATACAACTAGTCCTGTGTTGCTGTACGTACCCTGCGGTACTAACTATATCAATGATCATTCCTACTTCAAACCAACCAGTTTGGAACCAGGAACACTTCAAAAAAGCAATGGGAATCGTCCTTCAGGGACTAGATAATCACCATCGACATCATCATCATGCCAGTTCCATTACAGCAACGTTTTTGCTGTCGTTTGGAGTTCGTTTTATCGCCCTCAGGCTCAGCAATTCATGTAGTATGTTGTGTCTTTCCCTAGCAAACGGTTAAAAAAAGACTTCCAATTTCCATATCGTTCACCTGTAATTGAACGAATAATTTCCTTTTTTTCGTTTTAGGTACGTTACAGCTCTTACGAGAAAGGATATGTACGGTGTGCAGCCTACATTTAGGCGCATAAGTTCATTTTCAGACAAAAATAGCATTAAACCAACGTAACAAATCGATGGTTCAGACGTTTTTTGCTTACAGCACAGACAAATAGCTGGAAGGTAATAAATGCCATCAATTCAGAATTCGTGCTAATCACTATCCAGTAACATGCAATCCATCAGTCGCATGTTGGTATTGTGTAGTAAAATCTATCTATGCACAGGAACTCATCGAAATATAAAATATACCGGAATGCTTAACTCTCCCATTCCCAAAGAGCCATTCTAGTTGATTGGCTCTGTCAGCGTAAAATATTGCCCGAAGCTTCACACAGTGTTGACAAAATATTGATCTAAACCGAGTGTTGCTTGTTAACCGACCAAAACGAAAAAAAAAATCCAAACCCAGGTATGGAGAAAAGGTATGAGTCCAGTCTAATGTCCCATGGACAGTCCTAAACAAACATAGGTATAAATCACAAACACAACTAGGTTTCTCTCTCCACTGCAGTGTACTTCCCGACCTGTAGCCACCTTTTGGGGGGGGGGGGGGTAATCTATCTTCGATTAGTTTTGTTTTATGGACCATCGATCGTCACCCATCTGCAATGGAAAGTGAGAGAAAAATGAATGAGGAAATTTTTATTTACCACCTGCCAGACATGTTGAAGCCAACCACCCACCTCTTCGTCGATTTAGGAATAGGCCTGTCAACCGAATTCATTGTTTGCCCATTCTTTCTATTATCCCCCCTCGATGCACTACATTGGAAAAAAACAAGCGGGTAGCTTAGCCGTTTGGGAACTGTTTGGGAGCGTCCAGGAAAAATAATCCTCACACACACACACACACACACACACACACACACACACACACACACACACACACACACACACACACACACACACACACACACACACACACACACACACACACACACACACACACACACACACACACACACACGCTCACGACACGCGTGCTTTATTTATATTGAAAAAAATGTGCATTTAGAAATCGGTGAAAACACCTCTGCCCACACCTTCCTCGCCAGAGTTCACATTCAGGTCAAACACACAAAACAACGACAAAATGCCACCACACGCCAATAGGAAACACACACACAGCGTTGCTATAACAGGAGATTCCAAAATGGGTGAACGTGAATTCTTCTCCCCCTTTCCCCTAAGTGGAGGCACAATTTATGGCTATCGACGTATTGGATTTCCTTCGCTTACCCGACCAACTCGACTCGACTTCCGTGCAGCCGGTGAAATCGTTTGGTGAAACGATACCAGACAACCCACCGGTGAACTTATTTTTTCCCGCCTGTATATGGTAACAAAAGTCCTTTTTTTCTTCTCTCTTTCTCTCCCTTTTTCTCTCAGGAGTGAAAAGTGAAAGAAATGGGTAAAAAATGCTTTCCCGGAGCCTACGGTGGGATAAAACCGGGAACCGTTTGCCCTACCGGTGCCGTTGATTTATGAAAGCTGGACAGATTTATGGGATTATTTACCACGCTCGTTTTGTGTGTTTGTATGAGTGTGTGTGTGTGTGTGTGTTTCTGAGTGTGGAAAGGACATATCACCATTGCTCCCTTAACGATCGGCACTGGATGTGGCTGTCTTCGTGGTGGATGTAGATTTATTTTTATTTGCTTCAAGTAAACCACCTAGGTGACATCTAGGTTTTGGATTTCTTCTCCTTTAAGTTTGGCTGGCAGTCAACAAAGGGGTTTTTGCAGAGGTTTTCCATTTCTATACACGATGGTGGCATTTTTAAGGTGCAAAACGTACTTACACCATATTCTGCTTGAATTATCAAAAACCGCCTAAAGGTATGCAATTTGTGCAAACATACTTCGCTTAAAAGGCACATTTCCTTTCATTAGTGTTTCTTTTTCTTTGTAAACAGTTTTGAGGGTAAACGTTTAATTGCATACATGTATTTTTTACTTTTTAATTTTGAGTCTTTAAATAAGAAAATAATTAACATTGAAATCTTACCTTTATGCGTTTATGGTATCCTCAGGTCATTGCTTTTCCTCTGTTTAGCATCATGGCTTATTCAACATTTTCTCGTGACAAAAATTCAAACTTTGATTTCAAGCTAATAGTAATATACCAATCATAGAAATGTTGTGGAAAAAAAATGTAATGATAATGTCCAAAATGGCTTTTCTTGGAAAAGTTTCCCAAAAACCACGCAACCAGCACCTGACGGAAACACTCAACGCTTGCGTATGAAATGGGGTTCATTAATTTAATAATTAAAATTTATCCTCATCCAGCAAAACGGCACCGTACCAAACAGTTCCAAAAAAACTGTATAAACACACAAAAACAATTGGCCCCAATGGGGACGGTTGTGGCTGGGCAGAAAATCTTAAAACCACTCATCAAAAGATGAAGATGCACTGTGGCGCTACCGTCAGCAAGCTACACAAAAAAACCCTTTCTTTTCAACTGTTACAACGGAGCGTTTACACACACACACATTCTCTCTCATAAAAAACGCGAAAGGATTATTCAGTTTCCCGGTTTTTGGCGTAAAAACGGCCTCCCCACCGTTTCGATTCGACTTTTGTGTTTGCGCACTGCTCAGTTTGAAGCTTTTGCCCACAGAAAGGGATGAAATTCGTTTCTCCCCATTTTTTCCTTTCACAGCACAAAGCGTAGTAAAACATTACAGCGAAAATAATTACGAAATAGCTTTTCCCGGCCACGGGGAAAAATGGGCTTTTTGCACACTTCCAGCGTGAGCGTGGCCAAAGGCGCTGGCCGAGCGCGTGAAAAGGTGGAACTAATTAAAACCGAATCGCTGCTTTTTTTACCATTAATTCGCACAAGGAGTCATTTTTCTTGCACAGACGGTGGGGTAGGAAATGGCCCAAGAGGATGTAAAAATAAGGGTTTTGAAAAATAGACCAATGGGCGGTAGAAAAGGCTAGAGCGTTGAGAAATTTGTACCAATGTAGCTGGTAGTGATGGTTGCGATAGGGGGCCGATGTTTTTCTTCCCCTGCCCTGAAATGGGCTGTTGCGGTATGTTTGCAAAACCCAATTTGAGGCCCCCTAATTTGATTGGGTTGTTTTGTATTAATGTTTTTCGGTTAATTGTTTGCGCATTCCCCGCCGCTCGGGACTTCACACTTCCTCCGTGTTTCGGTGCTTTAACGAGGTGCAGTTTTTTCTTCCACCATCTGTTGGATGGTTTTCCATTGTGTTTTGTTTTTAATTTGCGTGCCAGCTTTTTTGTTTGCTACTTTTTTGTGTTATGCTCTGCAAAAGGTTGTAAAATTTATTTATTTCATCTTTCTTTCCACCTTTCCCCAACCGAGCTTGCAAGATTTGCTAGTCAACTTTTGACTTTGTTTGTCCCGTTGCTACCGTACCACCCGTACCGGGGTCGTTTGGTTTTCTGCAGCCGAAGCAATCAGAATTGAACATAATTTCTGCGAAAAAGTTTATTGCAATCATCTTGCCCCCACCCCCATTCGGATGACATTACGACGACAGGGCTGTTAAAGTTTGCATCCGTGCCAACCACGGGGAAAGGAACGGCATCAAACTCAAACTTGCCACAAACTCTTTCATCACCATCGCCATCATCATCATCATCTTCATTATTAGCTCTTCGTCTTTTCCCTGCCTTCCCTGCCTTTGCAAAGAACAAGTTTTTCCTGTAAATTTACCAATGAATCACGTCAGCGCCGGCAAGCATCAAGTGCAGCGCCGTGAAAAGGACGTGATGTTTGGACGGCAAGTTGGGATTAAAATTTTACCTTCAAAAGAAATCGCCCAAGTTTGTCCGCCCAGCTGCTGCACGGAGCCCGAATTGCCCGGCACCATTCAATTGCGCCGCCTGTATGCTTTGCAGATTAACGGTAATTGATGGTGTGCGGTAATGGTGGTGGTGTTGGTGGATTGTGGAATTTTTGCAGAAAAAGGTAGTCCACAATGGCTGCAAGGGATGGTTCTGGGGAGTGCTCTGGTGGTGTTTAGCCGCAACATTGCTGACTCTTTTGCTGTGCTTTATCAATTCAATAGTAAGCTATATATATAATTGTAAGCGAAAGATATAAATTTAATACGGTGTTGAAAAGAAATGAAAAGCAAAAATAATAATGATAATTATTGTATGATTTATCGCTCTTTGCATGAGATGAAAGGTGCAAAATTGATGCTATAATCATTTGACGTAATGCGCATAGTATATCTTTAGGCGCTTAATATATTTAATTGGGTTGTTTTGGTCTTAATCTGTTTCTAATATCTTTTTCATGTAGCTTTATTGATTATCATCGTTTTGCTGTAAAATTCACGGATATAAGTTATAATAATTTTATAATAATAATTATAATAACTTTATAATATGTAGTCAGTATGTATATTTTAATGCATCTTATCATGTTTTATTCATTCTTTTTTTGCATCCTGTTTCAAATCAAATGAAGAAATGCAGTTCTACGAAACATTAAATTTCATTATTTGACGTGACTAGGTATCATGTCCTCTAGTGAAACATATTCCACTATCTCTAGGTAACCCTGCCCTTCGTAAGGAGCTTATAATAAAAAAGCAACCTAAGCATGTCCAGAAGATTGGCAGAAATCACTGTCATTTCGTCAGACTAATGCTACTCTTTGCGTAACGTAACATTGTAATGCACGAAACATGGTACCTTGTGTGGTGAAAGTAAAGTGCAACGAATTGCACCTCTTCCGTAAAGGTTTCACTTAATACTGGAGTCGTACATCGTGATGGCTCTGATGGGAAAATAACATTTTTGCTTTTCTGAAGATGTTTCCTGGAAGCGGTAGTATTCGTGCGCGAGAGCATTGCAAGACGGTTCACTTTTTTGTTTGTTCCTCTTATGCACATGATCGTTGGAAGGATTTTCCCCCGCCTTCCATGGCTCTGTGGCTTTCTAACTGTAGCCAGAACCCAGAACTTGTGCTCGTATCATGGCAATGACGCAACGGAAGAGGAAATGATTTTAAAAACATACAGCAAAGAGAAAGACAAGCTTGCTCCTTTATGTTGCAGTAGCAGACAACTTCGTCCTGCCAGTGAGGATGTACAAAGAATGAAGCGGTTTTTTTACTTTCGTTGCAGATAGTTGTTCAGTCCAAACTTGTTTCCAGCACCTTTGCTTGGCTTTTGACAGGTGATTGTTTTTATCGCCTTCAGCTGTTCTGCTATTATGATGCAACTGAATCTCACGCAAACCCAACCTGGGCACACATACCTGCACACAGCAGAGTGAAACCTGACAAAGGTTGACTTAAATTTTGGCGATTCTTTCGTTCACCTTCCAGGAAGATCTCACCATTTACCCTTAGTGTAGGGTGGCCTATGGCACATAAAAAAACCAAGCCAAACGGAACCAGGAAAACGTGTTCTTACCGGCATGCAATTTTTTGTAGGAATCTCATTTATTTCTTTAATCTTATTACTTATAAGAGATATTTCAAATGTTAAGGCTAACTCGTGTTAAAAGAGTACTTTAAACAGATCTAAATGCTTTAAAGCATATCTTGTAATCAGAACCAAATAAAGCAATTCTTAGGTTCATTCCGCTTAACCTTGAACGTAATGCATAACTTTGTCCGAACTATGACAAACTTTTTTCTCCTCTCAATAACACTTACCTTCATTAGTACCGTTTTTGTTATGGCCCTTGCAATGTCACCGCGCCAACGTATCACTTCAAATGTTGTGTGCTTATAATTATAAATATAAAGCCGTGAATGAACCCGACAACCTGTCAGCGTTAATTTCTGCCTGCAAGTAAATTACAAAACCCAGAAGACCGGCAAAAGGGGCCGGAAGTATCTCCCCGCTTATACCATTTCCCGGGCCTCACCACAAAGTAACTTGTGAGCGGCAAATTTGAGGGACATTGCGTTGATGTCTTTTTCCTGCTCTACTTTTCATAAAAGCCATGCAGACGAGAGCGTAACAAAAGCTAAAAACTTTAACAGAACCGCACCATAGAAAAGCAACAACTTCCAACGCTGGATGCTGACTTAAACACACATCCCATTCCATCCGTTTGAAGATCCTCACGGTCCAAGTTGGGATTAATTTTTATTTACGACTCCCGGTCACCTTTTCGGTTCGGACAACCACAACCCGAACCAAATTATGAAGTGTCCGGCAAGCCCCCCGGATGTGTGTGTGTGTGTGTGTGTGTTTGTGTTGCGAGCCGTGGAAGGAAGGACCGGACTTGACTGGGACCGACTCTGGCTGGGCTTAGCGCTTAGGCACCGCTTTTATGAAAGTCGTACCATAGGAAATGCTCATTTATCACCGGACAGTGGTCCGACACCCCTTTTCGGTCCCTCCCTCCCCTTTTCGGCCGGTTACAGTGACAAGCGAACAGCGTCTCCGTTCACGCTAACACGTCCGCCCCCCGTTTCCTGGTCACGGCACCACGATTATGGGCGTTCCAAACCCCGGATACCCGCGCGCGTTACGAAACCGAACTAACCGCAGCAGGAACCTTCAGTTTTCTTTCCTCACGGTTGTGCAGCATTTTCGCTGACCAAGAAAAGAAACAAAAAGGTAATCGCTTTTGGAATGATTTAATAAGCTGCGTCGCACGCCTGCCAGCCGCCTGCCGCTGCTACAGCACGCAAACGCCCGAAAACAGACGCGCTTAATAACGATGGTTCATAATAATGTGTGATATTTTTATTTTTACGTTCTCACTTGCCTTTCTCTTGTGGAGTGTCACGACGCAAAAAAAAACACGAAAATACATATCATTGGGGTGGCCGTTTTATCGGTGCGTTGAAATCTGCGTTTCCCACCAGCCCTATCCCAAAGGGCAACAAATCGGGCTCGACTGGGGGTGCTGCAGGCGCCGAGCCGACGGTCCAAGCTGCTCTAGAGCGGTAGGCTGGTATTAGCATAATCGTGAATGAAGCACGATTACGCACGTTTTCCACTGACGCACTGGGAAAAAATGCCTTCGGGCGGTAATTTAGTACGCCTGCAGGGTGCCTGCTTCTTTTCATCCATTCGCCTGGGCAGCCTAAGTTGACAGCGCTAAGAGTTCGAGGGAAAGAGCTGAACTGAAGGGGAAAAAGAATGTAAGCAATTTTTTAATTTTATTTAATTTATTCAACAACTTTCTCTCCACGGACCGACCTTGATATAGAGGTTTAAATAATTAAACCTTGCTTTGGATGTGTCCTTTTTGATTACGCTTGAAAGAGGATCACACTGAATGACATCCTATCAACTCACTCATACAATCACAGACCTTTCTGTAAGCGTATACCGATCGTAAACACAATCCGATACCGGATACACAATTAATAGAAATGGATGGAATGCGAATTTTCCCTGATTTATGGATGTATATTGATAGCTTTATGCCTTTTATTCTGGAAAAAACATATTGAACAGCACATGTATGGGGTTTCAGGACCCGTCTCTCCCCATCCCTTCCACCACTCTTCCGTCACGAATGCACATCGATCAGTTTCCACACATCGGCACGGGTTCGATTGCCGAAACCATATGGAGGAGGTAGATGAAATTTCCAAAACGAACCTTTTTACGCTTCCACAAAGGGCCGTCGATCGAGGTGCCGAGGTGGGTGACGGGTCACATTTAATTTGCTGCTCTGCGCCCTCCTCTCCGCCTGTCTGTGTTTGTGTGAGCCGTCGGGTTTCGGAAGAAAACTCATTTCCTCCACAGTCTCATGTCGCATTTCCGGCAATCGAACACCGGGTTGACCGAACGGTACCGTTTTGGTTGTGGAACGAGTCTCATTTTAACCCCTCTATCCCCTTCCCCATCCTGCCAGCGTGCACCAAAAACCAGAGCCCGGTGCTTGGTGCGAATGAAAAGTGGGTCGAAATTTGTCACCGATGCCTCCGATCCCACCTTGACACTCCGACCAACAGCCGGCCTGTCACTGCGGAGCCTTTCAGTAGCAAATGGGCGATCCCGTTCGGGTACAGGGAAAGCGTACGAAATAAATCCAATTTGAATATGATCGGCAGCATTCCAATGCTGCCCTCTGCTTAAAAGGATACACTCCCGGTCTATGGTCTACGGACCATAGCAAGAACAACACACAACGGGGTAGGATATAATTTCCTCTTTTCTTACCCCTTCGCCTGCTGGTGGAAAGTTTTTTGAATCGAGATAGGAATACAAAATACGGTCCCTTTTACGAAATCCCCACTTGCGAAACCTGCACAGCATAGAAATGTCCTGCAATAAGCACGAGCACAAAGGTTAACGAAAGCTTACCGATGCCGAAGCACACTTCTCTGGGTGGGACAGTGAACTGTTTAAACAGAGAATTGTGATCTAATTTTGACGGAGAAAACATTCGACTGCAGTTTTTGACAGAAACACGTTGGGGGAGATTTCTGACAGTGGGCAAATTACGTTATCGATATGAAGACAATTTCGACAATCGTGTTACCGATTAGTATGGATTATTAGCTTCATAGTTTGGTAGTTTTTACCCTAGAGGGCCTAGACTGGTTGCTTTGTCGAGGGAAATCAAGCGAAGTAGAATATCAAAACTGTGGCCAATAGGAATTCAAGTGAAGTGGAAAAATAGATTGTTTTCCAATAGTGAAATTAAACGTTACATATTCTACAGGAAATGAATAAAAAGAACTCCATTTGAATCTCAATTAGTTTTAGTACAAGTTAAAAGATTACATCCTATCCGTAGGATCATTTAAAGGTTCAATTACACAATTGGTTACTTACTACTATTTCAATTGGTTACAAACACGTTTTTGGTGATAAATGTTATCCCGAAATATGGCAGGTGGTTGACTTTGCTTTTGTCGAAAAACGCCTAAAAGTATACCTCAAGTAGCGCATTATGGATAGTTGGCTGACAGTTCAATGGCCGCGTTCACACACGGCATATTATGCTACAAAATATCTGTCAAACATACATTTTCACTGAGGTAAGGGAAGTCTAGCAGTCTGTGGCGAATCTTTTCCGAGCAATCCAAGCTATCCATCGCTGGACTGATAACACCAATATTTGCTTGCATTCTTTTGACAGACCGAGAAAAATATCATGTTTTTATTCGTAGTTAACTTTTTTTTTCGATCGCTCCTAAGTCATAAGTGTTCTAACGGTTGTATATTATATTTTTCTTACAACAAGAACCCGTGTTTTACGAATTATTTTATTTTATTACGAGAGCTGTCTACAGCGAAGATTCGTGGTGTGTGAACGCAAAAGAAGGGGAAAAAATTCGCGAAGAAAGTTATGGCTTGTGAAAACGTACCTAACAGATGACAGGGAATCGAAGTTCAGCCAGTAAGTTCAGGCTGTGTTTTAGCTCAAAACGCGCAAAGTTATACTATTTATTTGGTCATTTGAACTTCCTGAAGAGTTTAACGAACGATTCTGAAACATTTGTTATGTAATTTCCAGCCTATCTTTCAAATAATTCGTATCACAGGCTATTCCATTATATAGCTGAACAAATCCCACCCGTTTCTTGAAACACATCAGGCACGTACCACGTTGCAAGGTTCAATTGCTTTCCGAAACAACAATTAGCATACATCAAAACCTTTGCAGCGTCCACGTGTCCGTGACATTACCGAAGCAAACGAGAAGAAGCCGAAAACTTTTTCACAACCATCCTGGGAATAGGTCATTTCCATTGGATCAATTACGGTAAATTGGTTTTGCAGGTCACACAGAAACCCCTTTTCTTGCCCTTTTCTTTTTAACAATTGTTCCGGATCTTGGGAGCGGTTTTCTCTTCCTGTTTTCTTTTCCAATGCTTTACAATAAACGAGCAAAAGTAACAGTGAAATGTCGCTTACGATGAGCATAGGACGACGGGCACGGTTGTGCACAACGTAACATCAAGTTTTCTCTTACTTTGAAGGTGATTTCTGATTGGCTGAAACGTTACTTTAACATCGCTCACTAAAGCGTTCCACCGTGTCCCAGTGGGACACTTTCAACTCTTCCTCTACTCTTTTTGTTTTTGTACGTTTTCTTCCCAGAAAAATTTGAGCAAACTCCAACAACTAGGAAAGTGTGTTTTGTTCGCCAATTACGCCACCAAACATTTCCTTTTCGGGAGGCAGCACTGGCACCTCAACGGAGTAGCAAAGCAAAAAAATATACTGCTCCCTCGACAACGGCGGACGCGCAGTACGCGGGTGGAATAGAAATGATTCTTCAGGAACTTGTCATACCGATGTTTGACTTCCTATAGCTGTCACCCGGTGGACAGATTTTTTAGCGTCGCTCCCTTTTCAGTTCAAAAACATTTTTAAGTGAGTTACAAAGTACAACGAAAAGGAAGGAAGGCAAGGGAAAACGAGTTTAAAAACATGAACAGCAAAACAAAAAACGCACACAGACTTCCCCAAACTGGTCCCAAGCTCGAACCGTTGAATCAACTTTCATCAAAATTCAACCAACGACATTCCACGGACAGTCAAACTCATAAAGGGTAGTGGTTTGGGCAACGAAGAAAGCACGTGGACGTGCGAGCGAGTGAAAGAAAGTAACTGCAATTCCTCGTCCAACATTGCTGCCCGTTGGCCCGCGCCAGCTGCTTTATGCGCTTGGGGGGGGGGGGGGGGGGGGAGCTTTTCTTTCCCGTTGCTTTCACCATCCCGACGCCGCATGACTCTCCTGTCCAAAGTTTAAAGACGAGTTGCGAAGCGATGCTTTTTGAATGTTCTTTCGACAGCTTCACTTTATGTTTTTATGCCACAGCTCTTTCCCTCGGACGGATAAAAGTGGTTCATTTTAACCCTCTGTTTGGACGCGATTCGGCTCTATCCCCAACCCCGTTTTCTTCCGTGCCTTGTGCTGTGATGCTGTAATGCAGTAATGCTGCCAGCGTCACTGATCGAATTTAGAAGCGACTTTTAGTAGCAAGTGAAACTGACACACAGAAAACGGCGCGGTGCAAAGAACAGAACAACACACTCCCGCCGGATTCTGCTGACAACAGTGCGGGCTGCATTTTGCTCCAAACCGTAGTCATAGTTTTGCGGTTGTGAAAACTTTGCCATTTTATCCTCCAACCCCTCCCCTGTTCCTCAGCATTAATCCATTTTTCATGAAAACCACATTTATGGAACCGATATAGCTGAAAACGGACGAGGAAAATGTGAGAGCGCTCGTGCACCGTTTTTTTCCATCCCCACGTTGTCCAACAGTGCGAGATTGCAAAAGCACACCAACCAAAAAATAAAACACGCCAAGGACAGGAATGGAATGGGTAAAACTGGAAGGGCTTGTTCCCTGTTGGCTGACTGACAAACTGAATTTAATCTCCACGTCACTGCGCTGCTCGCGCGCGCGCGCACGTTCTTTCACCAGCCACCGGGGGTTTTCCCGGGTGTGTGTCTGTGTCGGTTTTAATAGAGAAAATCTCCCCGCCGTGGAGTGGATTTTTATTAAAAGTTTGGTCCGCGAAAGCGAACGACAGCGTTCGTTGTTACTGGTGGCAAGGCAACAAGCGCCGACATGCATTAAAAAGGGCCCAGTTTTTCCCCTCCAGGATCTGTTACATGCCTTTCAACGACGGCGGGACATAGTTTGAAGCGATGTTGATGCTTTATGGGCTTAAATCGCATTGTTGATCTGGCTTTAATGCTTTATTTTTAGTGTATGCTTTTTATTAAATTATGTGTTTTCTATATTTGTGCATAAAACATTGCTCAAAGGTAGGAGCAAAAGTAGACTTTCCAACAACTTTCTCTACAACAAATATGATCAATAGCTACTGAAGTCAGAATTCAATAGTTGAACGCGTTTTAGCTAGCATGCTTTTTAGTTGAACGCACGATAGTTGGCTGACAGTTTAATTAAAACGCTAACATTTGTTTAAAAAATCTCTAAAATATCAAAAATATCAACGACCTGCAAAGAAGAACTTCAGATTTTTTTCTTGAAAAACGTACCAACTAAAACGCACATATTCAATAGTTGGCGAAGAATCGAAGTTCAATCAGTGAGAACAGACTGTATTTTTACCATTTTGTCATACAAATCAACCAAGTTTAAAATAAACTCTTGTGTGTTTTTATTGAATAATAACAATCCAAAAGATTTGTAAACTTTTTTTTACTTTAACTTAAAATGTTTTTTTTTATTTTAATAACAATAACAGTAATTATTATAATTTTATTTTTTATTATTGTTAATATTATTATCATTATAATTATTATCATTATTATTATTATTATTATTATTATTATTATTATTATTGTTATTAAGATTATTATAATTATTATTATTATTATTATTATTATTATTATTTTTATTATTATTATTATTATTTTTATTATTATTATTATTATTATTATTATAATTATTATTATTATTATTATTATTATTATTTTAATTATTATTATTTTTATTATTATTATTATTATTATTATTATTATTATTATTATTATTATTATTATTATTATTATTATTATTATTATTAATATTATTATTATTATTATTATTTTTATTATTATTATTATTATTATTATTATTATTATTATTATTATTATTATTATTATTATTATTATTAGTATTATTATTATTATTATTATTATTATTATTATTATTATTATTATTATTATTATTATTATTATTATTATGTTATAATAATAATTAGAGTAATTATTATAATTATTTTGATTTTTATTATTTTGATTATTATTGTTATTATTAATTATTATCATTATTTTTATTTTTATTATTATTATTATTTATAATTTGTAATATTATTATTATTATTATTATTATTATAAAAATAAAACGATATTAAAAATAGTAATATCATGATGAATAAAGGGCACATTTCAAACAATTTTTAAATCCTACTGAAATAGTTCAAACAGCCAATTTCAATTTCAAGCTCAAAATATTTTTCCAATTTTTAAAGCCAATTCTATTCCCTTTCCGAACTCGTTCTCGCGTACGAAATTCAAACGCGTTTGGGACATTTTAAAACGCAGAATTTTCAATTTACACCACGTCACTCGTTGGTATTTGCCATTTGACCTCGACCCCATCGCAGAGACGCCCATCTCATGTCACGGCGCAGTCACACGGTGGTTCAATATTCGTTCGTAGTTCTACGAACCTCCCGTGGATGTGGCTGTATTGTGTATGTGTGTGTGTGTGTGTGTGTGTGTGTGTGTGTGTGTGTGTGTGTGTGTGTGTGTGTGTGTGTGTGTGTGTGTGTGTGTTTGTGTTTGTGTGTCTACGAGTTAGAGCTTGCAATGTTTTGCAACGTTACACTTCCGCACAATTCCATTTTTCTTCCACGCTCTTTTTATCTCCCCTTCGTGCGAAGGCATTCAACGCGAGCCATGTAACGGGGAAAAAAATCAGCTGTAAAAAAAAACTTACTTCCTGAAACTCGCTAGCTTTGCACACCACGGTTCACATTACGTTTTGCCTTCCAAGCCACCAACTTGTGATAAAAAAATAAAACAAAGTAAGACGATCGTGCGCAAGCGAAACCATCCGACAACAAAAAAGACGAACTAGAAGTGAAGAGAAAACATCATCTAACACCCTCAAACATCCCTCGCTGGATACGTACCCTATGGGAATGCTTTTCACACCACCCAGCACCCCCTGATCGCCCCGTTCGTGGCGTGAACCCATAAAACACCCACAAAGGGCTCCGAAAACATTGAAAGTTTTAAGCGCCCGTCGCTAACCAGGCAAATCTGTTCCGAAATCTGTTCCCGGTGTTTTCCCCGGCCACGGGAGTTTGCAGCTGAGTTTTGCTCAACACGGTGCACAAACAGCACGAGCGGAATGGGGACAAGAAAAATGATATTTTGAAGCAGTCCGACCGATTTGACACGCACAGCAGAGCAGCACAAGCGGCAAGCGTGCGGAAGTACGGAACTCACTCTTGATGGAGACGCCCGGTGCCCCACAGATGCCCACGCTGCCGAGCCTTCAACGCAGGGTTGAGATGTTAAAACGATGGCAGGGCTGACAAATTCAAAGTTTACATGTTTTTCCCGTTAGTAGAGGTGTGTTTTTAAAATCTCAAACAATTGCAGTACGGTGCCGGTGACGTTGTGTTTGTGCGTCGTTGAAGCCGAGCTCGGATACTTTCCGGAGAAAGTTTTGTTTTCCGCAATATCGTTCTGGCAAACCTTCTACAGCCAAACTGCTGCTTTCAAACGAATCAACTGTGCAGGAAAAATAAAAGAACGAAACGATCCAAATCACCCACATCATCCCTCGCCCTTCCGCTTAAAAGTTAGATCGCTACGCCTAGAGTGAAACATAAAACGAGAATTAGAAAATGGCAAATGGGGCTGCATGTCTTTGTTGTTGTTTTTTTCTCTCCCCCAAAAGCCTTGAAACGGTTTTGAACATACAAAGAATACGGCAACTTTTGGACTAGAGAGAAAAAGAGAAAAGAAAGAACTTTTCCCCTCATCCCCGTTTCTCTCTCCCAATCAAAACAACAAGCACAACAGACCGAAAACATCGGTCACACTGTTGCGACAAAACTTAAAATCTCGATGAAAAGAGCGGAATAAGGACAAGGGGAAAGAGTGCTCACCTCCCCCCTCTCAGCCACAAAAGGATTAAAGTTTAGAAAACATTTCAATTGCGCTCCAGCGCTACAGTGAAGACATATCGTTTCTAATCGAAAAAGAAAATTGGTAGAAAGCACTGGCATGGGACGGGGGAATGCTCGTAAAACAAAAACCCAACCCGGAAGGAGCAGCAATCTTAACGACGATCCGAAACGTCCCCGAAATCACTTCGCTACGCTCGATTGCAATTCAATTGACTTTCACTTCAGGACTGCTCGCTTTGTTTATCCTTCCGCTTAGTGGTCCTTTCGGTTCGCTATTAATTTGTCAACGAAAGACGTCGAAACGATGTGTTGAACAAAACGCTGCTGCTTAAGTGGATTTTTACTTTTAATTGTACTTCGGGTTGTGGTAAGGTGGAGTAACACGTTTTCTGGGAAAGTGTTTCAAGATCGGCAAGATCAGATGGGATACGCTATCGCTGGAGGTTGATCGTATGCAACCAAATGTCTTTTCCTTAACGTTAATTAAGGCTAGATGGTAATGCCAAAGGTCAATAACCAACGTTTTAAATATTAATAGATATGTTAAACTTATTCAACTAATATTGTTGCGCCTTTTCGTAATTTTATGCTTTTGTTGCCAATATAACTCCATTATGTTTAAAATACTCTGAGAATATTCTAATAAAGCATATATTGTAATGAGAATTGCATAGTTTTGGGGGTTTTGTATAAATCATCCTTTTCAATGTTGAATTTTAAAAGGTTTTCAAATATTTCAATCGTTTTCTTGTTAATATCAATATGGCACGCAAAAGATTGCTTGTGTAAAGCAAAATATAGTACACACACAAAAAATATAGCTTTTTTGTGTGTACCAGTTAATATTTTTTCCCATCCCGAACATGCAACAAAAACAACATCAAACCAACACCGTTGACAGTGTCAAAATTGTGCCAAAGCCATGCCTACAGGTTCTAGCACAGCCGTTTTGCCCCACTTTCGCTCGCCCACTCTCCTGCACAGTCCCATAAATTTATCTACTTGAGTGTTTCCGCTATAAACCTTTCATCTCGGCACATCCGGTTTCCGGGGCTGTGGGAGTAGCAGCACGGAATCAAACGTTTCGAGACGTGCAACGCAGGATGCAGGAGAGTTTTTGAACATTCGAACCATACACTCGCGAAAGCTTGCGATGTTTGAACGAGGCAATCGTTTACTCACCTTGTAGGTTGCGCTTTCTTTTTTTTTCGATACAGAATATGCACAAAGGCAGTTGGCCTCTTTTCGAACGACACAAGTTCAGGCATATGGTTCAGGGTTTTTTTGTGCTGTTAAAAACTACGTAATGTGTCTACCACTTGAGCCAGTTTCTTTCGCTCGCTTCCGTCATGTGTGCTTTCGTCCATAAAAAGAAAACTCTTTCCCATTCCTCGCTGGTGAAAAAAAGAACATAGCATCTGCCACTGAAAATCGATTGGAACATTTTAGGTTATTTTTATAGTGCACACAAGACAACTCAACATAATATTAGAATCCTGCAGAGTGGGCTCAAAGCGATAATCACTTTCCATATTATTCTGATCAGAAATGAAAATCGTAACTGAAGGAAGTTTCATTTCAATTACTTTTTTTTTAAATCGAAATAATACACCAGAGGACGTTTATTGTAGTCATGACAGAGCCATGCTTAATCTGCGCCTAGTATCTTAATGTCGATTAAAGGATTATAGATGCAGGCCAAACACATGATGCACCTGGGGAACACTATACATTCTATGGATGCGAAATAGTTACCAAGCCAGCCCTGTTGATCCACTTCACTAATCTAAAAGCTCCCAACGTGAATCCCCAAAAAAACGTTCCGTGCAGCTTTATGGGGCAAGAGAGAAAATCAACTGACCATAACAAGCGAGAGGAAATATGTTGCTCCTTTTAAGGACTCAACACAAAAATATGTGTTGCATCGCACAATCGTTGCAAAGAATTAGGAGAACATAAACTTGCGAAAGGGAAATAAAGCTCTCCATAAACCTTCCCAGTATCGCTCAGAGCAATGCATTTAGATAACCGGTTTGGGATCGAAAATCGACTCCTAACCACTAACACCACCACCGTACGGTCAGCTGATGCAGAGGTGCAGTGAATGATTCATGGCCCTAAGGAGTAGAAACTGCATCCAGCATCCAGCGCTCCGGGTGGGAAAACAAATCCAACAAACGCTTGCTACCCCGAAACGATAAAATAAATGAATACAGCTATCCACCACCTATCAGCTGCCAAATAATGGATGGCCTGTGGAGCTGGGAAAGAGACGAGAAATTGGAAACAATTTATATTGAATGAGCTGTGTGCATTCGCTATGCACTCGCTCACACTTGCTTGCCTTCCGTTGTTATTTTGTTCATCGAACAGTATTTCCATTTAAAAAAATCTAAAATCGAGCATTTAATTAGACTTTTACTAAAATACAATTGTTTCCTAAAGTGTTTTTTTTTAATTTCTGTCGTGATTTACTTAAATTGGTTGAAATAACTTTTTTTTAATGAAAATTCCTGTTAAAACATAAATACATCAATATTGCATACATTCAGGCTCTTCGCTCACTTGTATTACTCCCAGCTCCTAAAGGTATGCAAAAGTTTAATGATGCATGCAGTTCATCTGTGTAGAAAGCTAATCTTCTTTTTAAAAAATCGTTAAAACTTACATTAGAATAATAGAATAGAACATTTTTTTGTTAAATAGAAAATGTGTAGATGTGTAGTTAACATAACAACCTCTGGCACTGGTGAAAAAAAAAACCTACCTCAAAACGTACTAATCTACGGTGAAATCATTATCCGTGTCTTTTGTCACTCCCCGGGGAACCGGCCACACGACACGAACCCTCTCCAAAATCCGCCATCCTCATCCCAAAACTGCAAATTGCACTTCGCGTCTCTAATGCACTAAGTGAATAATGAACGGTTTTACCATTCTCACGGGCTACCTATACATGTGTGTGTGTGTGTGTGAGTGTGAAAAGGAACAAACGCGAGGAATGGCGAAACAACGTTTTCAAACATTTCTTTTATTTATTTTTCTCCCTGCTGTATCCCGCACATTTGTCCCCGTGAGCGTGATAAGCGCGGTTCCGGAGCTTTCTCCGAAGCACCGGGATGAATAAAATATTAAACGTCACCGTCGCCCGTAAAAGTTGCTGCTCGCAGGTGGGAAAAGTGGGAAAAACAATCCGGGAGGGCCGGAGGAAAAAACAGTAGAAGCGTTGCGGGAATTTTGTCATCCGTGATCCTTGAGTTTTAGAAGGATGTCTATATATGCACGCTACAGTCATCTCACTGTGTCGCTTATTCCATTTTTTTTGTACATATCTACCGCCCTTTTGCATAAACGTGAGTGTGAAATGAATATTTCAAGCACGAGGAACCCCACCAGAATGGGTTGAGTTATCAGCGTTTTTTTTTTGCTTTTGCGTAGTACCGTTTTGCATTTCAAACTGGATGAACCTCAAACTGGTTTTGAGCATATTGGTAAAAAAAAAGTGTCCCGCCACCCGCTGAGCGTACACATCAAACCCAATGCGACTGCACGGCTGTCAAGTTGCAGTGGTGGATGGGAGGATAGGGTTTTATTTGATAAATAAATGAATAATAAATTCGCGCACTAATGCGCGACGAATTACACCAAACAGGATGGAGGTAGAAAACAAAAACTGTGAAGCATAAAAAAAAACAGGAAAGCGGTGCGCAACAGTGAATGAAAATAGGATACTTTTTTTTGCTGCTCCATTTGTTTGTTTGTAATTCGCAAATTATTATATTTTATGCACGAGACCGACGAATTAGCAAGTCATTTTTATGAATGCATAAGCAGCCCTTCCCAAAACGTGGACGCGCTAATAAAATGCATTAAACATTGAAGACAAGCCATTTAAAAACATTTTCACTTTTCACTTTCGCATCCAAAATTCATGCTTTAAAGTGAATAGTATTTAGGGAGAAATAAAATTGCGTTAAAGCTACCCTTATCGAACCAATTCGCAACCAGTACAAGCTATTTCGTCAAGTCCTTTATTCGATTTGTATCACAAAAATTAATTGTTACTTTTTTATCTCTCTTTCTTTCTCGCACAGTGTGTTCGGCGGTGAAAATCATCAACCTGAAAGTTCCCTCCACCTACCTGCTAGATCAGACGTCCAAAACGCCAGACCCGCTAATACTGGACTGCGAGTACGAGGTGGACGAAAGCGAGAAGGGATTCGTGTTAAAATGGCTCCTGGACGGTCAACCGGTCTACCAGTGGATACCGTCGAAAAATCCTTTCCCCTTCGTAAGTACATACGCCACTAGCTGGGTTTAAACCCTAGCAGGAGGATGTTTCAAGCAGGAAATGAAACGTGTCTTGTTTTATTTCTATTTTTTTTTTTTTGTCACCCACCCCAATCACCCAATCCGCAACAGCAATCCTTTAAGAACCGTGTCGACACCAGCTACGTCGTGTCGCAGGAGCATCTGCACAAGCATCGGGCGATGGCGATCATCAAACCGCTCGCCAACTTTACCGGCGAGTACATGTGCATCGTGCAAACGTACGCGTCCATCGACAGGAAGTCGGCGAAGCTGAAAATTATCGGTAAGAGAAGCTGCAATTGAGTTGAAAAGGGGTTTTCAATTAGCTTTTTTTTTGGTACAATTGTATTGACAAGTATAGGTTTTATGGTAAAGTAAGTGATTGCAATCACACAGTTGATTTCAATCCTTTAAAATAGCAGATTCAGTATAATGACAATATTTTGTTTTTTTTTTTTGTCAGATTTGATATAAGAATTGTTTTAAGCCTTTTCACTTAAACAATATTACAAATTAAAAAGTTAACTCGAACAAATATTTCAAATTCAATCCTAATATTTTTAATTGATTTTTTTATTTTTCTATAGGCAGATCATTTAAATTATATCTATCGTACCAAATAACCTAATGATAATTCATAATCGAGAAAAAAATATTATTTGAATTGCTTCAAACCTGAATTATTTCTATAATGTAATTTAAAGCCATGTTTTGGGAATATTCAATGAATGCGACGTTATGGAACGTAACTAGCTAACAAAAATAAATAAAATAAAATAAATTGAGCTCATTGATCGACAACCAAGGTCAGATTTGGCAAAAGTCGATGAAGGCAAGCCTAAAAAACTCGTTCCATAAATGATTTTCAACGCCCACAAGTATGCAATTTGTCAAATCTTGTGCACTTATAAGCAATTTAAAACGAAAATTAAATAGTGACATTTGAATTATAACCCTGGCTTTATTCGATTAGGAATTTTTAATAAAAAGTACACGTAGGAACACATTTAAACTTCTGTAGCTTAATATTGGTGCATAAAATTCAAGCAATGAACAGTATATTCAATTTAACTAACCATCGTGAAGAATATGATCTCAAAGTATTCTATTCCACTGCTCCGGTTATATTAGAACCATTATCTAATACCAGTTTTGCTCATGCTTTCTTCCTTTCCAGTGCGGGAAAGTAAGTTCGATCTAAGCTACTACCTGAATGGCGACGGCTACATCACGGTTGATTGCCACGCACGAGACATTTCTCCGCTACCCGAGCTCCAGATACGGTAAGTAGAGGCGTCTAGCTCCCTTTCTGTAGGGGGCTACATCGGGCTACACCTCTCGGTTCATGGTACACCTGCGGAAGAAAATCGAAAAATAACCTTCAGTTGATTGGGGCACGCGTTTGCCTTCCACTTTACAAAATGGATCTCTCACTGCGCCAATCAACCGAGTACGTGATCGAACCCATCGAACCTCCCAAAAAAAGGGGCTCGTCCTGCACACACACGCACGCACCGTTCACTGTGGGTTATGTTTGTGAGGTTAAAAGGGCTCCCGGTAGCTTTGCTGTCCGTTCGATTATGTTTTCCAATTGAGCAATCCTTCACACACGCCCGCAGCAGCAACAAACCCCATAACCGGTCACGGTGGCGCCGACCTATGGGCCATGGGACAGGAAATCATTCCCACTTTTCCCCGTCCGGCATCCTCTGCTTCAATTCCGTAGCAATATTTAACACGATTTCGGCGCGATGATGGCACAAAGTATCATCCCAGTTTAATTTATGAAATAAATTATAAGTAAAATATTTGCATAATTCATTTTTCCACCCACATTACCGTCTTCATCACCCTTCATCTGATCTGATTTACTCCCTGTTCGAACCGATGTTCGTGGTAGTGCAGGGGTTGGCAATCTTCCGGTGAACATTGTACATTTATTAAAGCAGTTGAACTAGCACTCATGAAAAGGCGCCTAAATGTATACTTTCCATTTGCCTTTCGGAAGCTAAATTTTATGTTCGCCGCCATTTCATTTATAAATCATTTTGCTATAATGATGTCAACTTGAACTGCAAACCCCTGTCACTCTGTCCGCGGTTCAGCACCAACCGGGACCTCTCTTCCCAGGTCACGGGGAACGGGTTAAGGGTTCGCTTCCGCTATTTGCACTCAGCCCAACGGTCGTGGGGGTGCGCATTTTTAAGGTTGAATGATAAATCAAACTCTCGGGCTGCCGGGTCACCGTCCCCCGTACCATAACAGCGGCCGCACACACACACACACACACAAGCACAACCAATAACGAACCAGCCTTCGTTGAACGAGATGAAATCCCAGAGAGAGAGAGAGAGAGAGAGAGAGAGAGAGAGAGAGAGAGAGAGAGAGAACGAATGAAAAAAATGGACGAAAAAATATGTTGTTATTTTTCCGCCTGCCTGCAACCTCGGGTTACCAGCACGGGCAAAAGGTTACGCTTGACCACATCGGTCATTTGTGTCCAGCTGGAGTTAAAATCGAACCACACCACCGCACTACCCGGATGTAGCGGGGTTGAAAAATGATAAAAGATCGCCCACGGCAAAGGTCAAACCACCGTGATGTTTTTTTTTTTTTCTTCTGCTGTTGCTCCATAACAAGCACCACACGAAAAAAATCCCCAAAGCTCCGGGACGCGCAGGGAGCACACATTTTGGCACCACCATCACCTCCCCCAGCACCGCTGGGTGTACGAAATTCAATCACTGAAAATCTGCTCCGGCCTCGCGTTTACGATCGACATCGATTTCCACCGGGTTGTGGCCCTGGTGGGCACCGGTGATTAAGGAAATGGTCCCTTCAACAATAATCAAACGCCCGGGCATTAATATATTTCTGGGGGAAGTAAAATATCTTCTGACCGTCCAGCTATTCCAGCCGCAAGCCCATTGAATCGGGGCTGGTGGTGGATGTTTCGGTACACCGGAACCTTCACGGGTTTCCATAAATCGTACATGCTGTTAAACATCAAGCTTACCGATGCTGCCGTAGCTGGCCGCGATGGGACGGAAAGATACTGGGCGGACGCTTTTTTTATTATTTTGATTTTCATGTTACGCCTCTTGGTGGCGGTCAAGCGAGCCGTGGGAGCGAGCTTGGGATCATTTTTCATCTGCCCCTTAATCCCAAGCCGGACGCTACCGGTACCGTTTCCTGATTGATTGGACTGCAAATGAGCAGGCTCGGGTTTTTATCGGCGATTACATTATAGGCGAGCAAAACATCTATTCAAATATGAGTAAGCCGATTTGCATGCTACTTTGTTGTAGTTAGCGAACGGCGATGGTGTGGTTTTAATGCGATTTGATAAAGGAGGGATCATTGGACTTTAATTATTTCAATATTCACTTTTAAATCTGATTTACATCACAATGAATTAGCATGTTTTTGTTTTTGTTTTTTGTGTATCCGAACATTCAACCTATTTAAGCGCCTGAAGGTATGCACAATGATGTATTTAAACAAGCAATTTGAATATCATAACCGTTTGATTTACTTTTGCGAAACAAAAAACCTATATCTATAAAGTCGTTCTTCTTGTAAAGAATGTAGTTAATTCAATAACAAAAATTAATATTTAACACTGAAATACAATTGAATCAACAAACAATCGCGTTAAGTGGCCTACATCGTCCCTCAACGTCAGAATATTTTGTTTTGTTTGTTGCTTCATTGAAAGACTATTTGAATAAATGAATAAAAACACTTTTCGAAAAAAAAAGGTTCAGATCTTTACACTATAAAGTTTATTTAATTTTTCGATATTTAGAATAAGCTTAAGACAAAAATTCCTACAAAATATTGCATACCTTTAGGCGTTAACCATAACTCGGAATCAACACACTATTTTTTACAACATAACTCGTCATTTAATGCCCCATAATTGGAAAGAAACACTCATCTTATCGTTTTTTAAGCAAAACCTTTAAATAAACCTTCGCTTCATTCTTCTCCCACGTTACCGCAGCATCAACTACGAGCTCTTCGAGACGGAAAACCTCAAATCCGTCCAGGGCGAGAACGGGCTGTACAACGTGTCCATCAGCGGCAGGATACGAAAGGATCAGCTCGAATCGCCAGCCATGATCGAGTGTCTGCTCTCGATACCGGAGACGAACTACAACAAACGCCGCTCGACGACGTACTACGGTAAGTCCCGGCGGGGATATATGTTTTTGCCTCGTCACCGTCAGCTTTAACGCTTTCACCCGAACGCTCACACCGACACACACACACCCACACAAACATAAGATACAACAAGCAAGCTGTTTGCACGAGATCCATATGCATGACCGCCCTTCGCTCGCTTGCTCGCTGCAACCGCACGCTCACCATAAGCGTCAGTGTCTTCAGCGTGTTCACCTTTTTTCCACGACACCTAAACACAAACTCACCCTTCTTACACACTGCTTCCCATCCCTACCTGGCGCGTTGAACGTAACAAAACTTGACACCGGTTGAAAAGTCATTACCATTCAACCGCAGTCAACCGTGGCTGACATTCAGCTGGTGAAAAGAAATTCAGAGAGATAGGATCCTCCCGGGCGCACCGGCACGCCGGCAGCAGCAGGTCAAACGCTTCGGTCTGGCTCGAGCTGCTCGAGGATTGATGCCTGTGTCCTGTTAGCTTTTAACCTTCCATGTGTCCCCTGTCGCATGTTTCTTTACGGGGAGGAAGCTGTCTTGGAACGTTGCCAGCTTTTCTTTTTTTTTATTTCGTATATGTTCTCGCGTCTTGTGTCGTTCTTTTTTGTTCGTGTTGTGCGTTTGATTTTTCTTTCCTAGCTGTGCTAACAGGCAGATGCCGATAGCGTTATCAATTTCATGCTTCACAGATAAGTCCTTCGCACGCTGTTTGCAGATAAAGATTTGTGCGTGTGAGGGAAACTGAGACGAAAAGTAGCACAGATAAACAGACAAAGAGAGAACAAGAGAAAGAGACAGAAAGAGATAGAAGAAAAAAGGAGAGTGTTGGAATCATTTATTATTATTTTCCATCACAAGGCATATGTTTTCTGTAAACAGCGGAAGGCAATGTTTTATGCAGTTGTTACTGCCAGTCCATATTACTTAACAAGTTTTACTAAAGTTTTAAAGATTTATTTTTATTTTAAGATCACGTTGAGCACTCTTTTCATTTCGGGTCAGAAGCAACCATTCAATTTGAGAATTTGTTGTTAATAATATAATTGAGTCGTGTACAGTATCGAATTTTAGGCGTTCTGTTATGACGATTGCATACCTTCAGGGTAAATCGTAAATTAAATTAGTTTCAATGTAGAATAATCTATTTTTTAAAATAACAATTTAAAACGTTTTAGTTTCTACAAACTCAAGTAAAACAATTTTAAATGTAGGTACAAATATTCATCTAAGTATATTTTAAAATTTCTGCAGAAATGCTTGTTAAAACAAAGGTCCTTCGTTTTGTCATTGTACGACTAGAAGTACCCCATAATCTGATATATAATTTTTCCTTAATCCCTCTTCCAACATCTCCACGCCATCCGAACAGTGCCGAGAGTAAATAGAATTTCTCGGTGCTTGCCGTACCTCGTACCAAAACAAAACCTATCCCTGCACTGAAACCCGAAAGTGTCAACAGATGTCAAATCGTTCCCGCGGAAGAAAGAAATCCCGAATCGGTGATTGGAAGTGATTTGTGTTTACGAAACTTCAACCGTCACCGTGTGTTTCCGTGTGTGTGTAATTTTTTTTTTTTTTTTTGCCCTGAAAGGCCACACAGACAAAGAGCAGCGTTTGAAAGCGAAGAAAAACCATGTTCCAGTGAAAATGAGACAAGCTGGGGGGAAAGTTAAGCAGTAAGAAGCGTCTTGCATTAGATTTTCTTCTTCTACTGTTAGCTAGAATCTGGTGCTTTCTTAGGGCAATGAAAATCAAAAAAAGGGAAAAAACACCCACCATACAGTAGCGCTTAAAGTTTTTGCCATCCCCTTTTTACGAGACGTCAGCAAGGATGGATGATTTGTAATGACGAAATGCTTGAAATAGGAAAGAAATCACAGACGCAAAAACGTCTCGGCAAAACTGTAATGCTGTGGCGTCTTGTTTTAATTAGTTTTTTTTCTCTCCCTGTTGCTCTCTCTCTCTCTCACATTGCTGCCATTTATACCAGAATAGCAGTGTGGTGGGCACCATTTTCTATTCCAATTGCTTCAATATGCTGCCGCAGCAACCGGTCTGCTGCTTCTAGCTTGTTATTTCGATACGGAGACAAGCAACAAAAAAAACGCCTTTATACTTCACTCCACTCGATCATTCCAACTTTTTTGTTCCCTTCATTGAATTCACCCGCCCCCCCCCCCCCCCCCCCCCAACCCGCAGCCAATGAATCGTAATATTTTATCCACGGAAAAAGTAATAAGAAGGAGCTCCATCGTTCACCGTCCGTTCTCCGTGGTTTTGTGTCGTTTCGCCCACCGCTGGTCCAGCGGACTGCAAGACAACGTGAGGGGGGGAATTTGCTCGAGCGCAATGTTTACTAATGAACGTTGAGGGCACGTTTTCCACTTCCCACTGTGGCTACGGTACGCACCAAAGGCAGGGAGGTCGCTTATGGTCGAGAAAACAAAGCGTTGGGCATAAACGACGATGATGAGGATGAAATATCATTCAGCGGAAATAAACACTGCTTGAGCGTGTTGCCAGGGGTGCTCCTCTGGAAGCAGCAGACAACACAAAACAAAACAAAAACCATCCCGAAATCCTCCCCACCGCTTCATAATCGTTCGCTTATCGCCAATTGTATCGAGCCAGAAAGCTCCGGCCAGGCCGCAAATAAAGCAACGGGCGAAAGATAACAGCCAATGGGAAAACCGGTGAGAAATGGAAAATGATCCTGATTTGGTTGATGTGCACGGTGAGTGAGATGACTAGTGGTGCGGTGTAGGGAAGGTACAGCGACGAAAGCAGCCGGAATAGCTAATTTAAAAACAATGATCTCTGTTCGCCTCCCAATCAAGCGAATCTAGGGGAACTGTGGCGTGGGGTTACAAAATCTGCAGACCCTATTAGTTTGGGGACCAGTCGGGATCAAAATGCCAAATGTTGCAGACAGCGAGATAATCCGTACTCGGTGATGGAGGTACTTGAGTGTCACGTTTCGCTTTTGTTAGCGACTGTTGCAAGAACTGTTCATTGCGGAGCTCGTCATATCGGATGGGTGGATTTTCCGCAGAATTCTTAAATTTCTTTTTAACGGGATTTTTATGATACAGCGTAGGGGAAATAGATTCGGTTGATGCAATGTTTTATGTATCTGTTGAACTGGAAAGAATCGAAGGTTATTGAAATATAATTTTGTTATCTTCCGTTAGTTACTAGACAAGATCCTCTGCGGTATAATGATTCGCCTAAAGATATGCAATCTGAATGACGTTTTATTACGTTATGGTTTATTTTTAAGTTAGTTATCAGTTAGTAATTTTTTTTAACGCAATACTTTTGTAGCATCAAACAAAACTTATAAATTGCATACCTTCAGGCGGTCATCACGCAATGCACCATTTTAACTATATAATTAGTCGCCTAAAGATATGCAATCTGAAAGACGTTTTGTTAATTTTACTTATTTTTTAATTCATCTAGTCAGTAAAGCTTCTCTGTGTTGAAAATCTCCCAACAAATAATACATTGACAAATGTTAAAAATAATGCCATAATTTTGTAGAATTAACCATGTTTATTATAGACTGCATACTTTCAGGCCCCATCAAGCGATGCACCATTATGACAAGTTCTATTAAAGACTCTTTGCCGTTTACATTGCTAACATCCAACGGTTATAAAACTACTTACAAAAGTTCACCACTGCGAAAAACATGCAAACATTCTTGGAAAAACCTGCCACTGTAGTAGGCAAGAAGCATGAAAAAACTGCACAAGAAGCAAGAAGCACTGCACAAGTTTGCTGCACGCTGCACAGCTGCAAATTACTTTCCCACCAAACTCATTTGTCATCCCGCTGCCATGGCAGAGCGCTAGATGACAGTTCCCAATTGAGCAGTTTGCCCCATTCCATCCAAGGCTGATAATTTCTGCTCACTCGCTGTCTGGCGCGCAAAATGCCTCCACTTTACGCGTTTTGCAATTTTCGCTCACGTGCACTAGACTGCACCGCAACCATTTCGCAACGGATCACATTGCAACGGGTCCTGTGCGCTGCGTTGTCCTTCCCCACACAGTCTGGCATGCGGAAGCAAACAAGGAGAAGGGAGAAAAAAAACGTAATTACAGATATTTCCAACAGACGTCTTGCAGCTCGTTGCGAAAAAGGATCCGACAGGCGGTTTTGGCCTTACCATTTTCCTTCCCCCATCTCATTACCCGACAACGGTGCGAGCAGAAAATGAAAATTTTACCACAACGCTACGGGTGGAGTGAGCAGGAGTGCTTGGCAACGCTGAGAGCCAGCGCAGGCTAGTTGAAACCATCACGCGTTTGGTGTCCAGTTCAAGCGGATGGCTGACCATACGGTGAAGATCTGGTACGCGATCCGACAGGAGAAAAGGAGTGAAAGCTGAAGAAGAAAAGCAAAATTATAAATGTTTCACACTGCTCCTTATTTTCAGAGCAAGAGAGTTTTCAAGCCCCTTCAGGCTGCTACGCACAAACGGTCTTAGCGCGGTTGCTTTTTGTGTCGAGAAAAATACACCTTCGAGTGCAAAACCACGCACCACAGTTTCGCTCGGTTCAGGCTTCCTATTTGAGAAACGAGCACAGAGTTGAATTATTGTTTCCAACTCCTTTATCTTTGTCTGAGCTCGCTTCTCTGCCAGCGGTCAAGTTTGGTCAAGCCATTTCTCCAATTTTCACCACATTGCAAGAGGGCACAAGCACAAGAGTGTGTTGTTTTGTAACGCTACGGTTGCTGTTCAAAAGTTTCCAATTTTGTTTCGTTGTAACATTTGGAGTTATGTTTTTCTAAGAATCTCCTTCCGAAAAAGCCTCAACTGGCCAGTGGGTGGTGTTGAAGCGAAAAAAAAACCAACCTCCTGAGTTTCAGCCGCCAAGACGCTCATCGTCCAGCACTGCTTGAGGCCTTGCTGGTCGGAGGGGGAGAAAAATAGCAGCCCCGCTTGCAGGCCGTACAGATGAAATGAAAATTGTTTTCTCTCCGATGATGCTGCCGGGCGGTGGTGAGGCAGCCCGGTTTTGGCCGGGAAAGTTAATTAGCGCACCCTGCCCCCGGTAGGTTGAGGCCGGCGGTTGCACTTTTCCACACCAGGGCGAAATGAAAATTTTCTCACCCACACTCACACCGCCCGCCCGCTTCTCATTTGCACTTGGGTGCAGTAATAAGCAACAAAAAAAAAACAGACACACAAATAGGGAGGAAAGAAACGAGGAAAGAAATAAGGGAGGAGGAAAATATAAAATAATAAAAGCAAGCCCATTCGCAAACGGAGGATGAGGCTGGAGTGAAAATTAAAAACCAAAACACAATCTGAAAAACACAACCGAAGGGACGATAACAACCGAGGGCACAGGCCCGCGTGGAATGGCAAGGCGGGCGTCAGTTTCAAGGACTTAACAACAGTGGCTAATTAAAACATTCATCACTACTTATCTCAATTAGGGGCGTTCTCGTCTGCAATTCTCCCGGCTGGTACTGTTTGGCATTTGTTGGGACCAAAGGTAGAGAACGGCATGGAAGAATTGTTGTTGATTTCTTTCACCTTTAAGAGCAAAATAGAAATTATTGTGCTCTTAGGAGCATACCGTTTCTCTTTTTGCTCTGGCAAATATTGAACGAGTTGTTATCACGCTGTAGAATGTTTTTGAAAATGCTTATTTTTATAATGTAAAATGTCTTATAGTCGGTATCTTAAAGTCAAGTCTTTGGCAATAAACTGTATTTTTTTTTATTTTAGAAAGTTTGTGTAATAATAGCACATTGATGGCCTTTTTTGCGCCTAACAGTATGCAATATGTTGATAGGTTAAAACGTTTAACTGGTAAAACATTCAGCCTGTGTCTTGGTATAGTTACCAACTCGCCACCCACTACAACTATTCAATACATATTTTACTCTATATTACTATACTCTGCATTACTTTCGGCTATCCATCGATATTAATATCTATCGATATACTATCAATACAAATACTAAAAAATATCCAATACAACACCTAAAAGTACAAGCAATACGGCAAAGCCGTCCCTACTGAATAAAAAAAACACCTAAAAGTATGCAATTTTCGTGACAAAATGTGTGTTTCAACTAGCAAATTATTGTTTTACTTGAAAAGTACATCATACCTATGGCATAGTTCCCAAAACAAATTCTCTAGAGAGAAACTCTGAAAAACACTCAATTGAAGTGCATTAAACGATAACAGGACAGCTTAAATCGTTCTAATAAATTAATTTTCAACTGCAAACACTCAGCGCCCCGGTGCCGTACGCAAAGCATTGCTCCCTGCAGCCCCCAGCAGTACCATGGATCTTTATCCTACCCTATCGGAACCGTTAATGGTTGCCGCACTTCATTTCTCTACAAACACTGTCCACTCAACCATGCTGACCCTTAACCGTAAGCCCCTGCAGTGGAACAGAATTAGTTTGCTGTTCCGTTGTTTTATTTTTTGTCTGTTGTTTGTTATTTAGTTCTCGGCCCACACTACAGCCTTAACGGACTAATTATGCCAATGCGGTTCTGGGTGCGGGCGTGAGACACTACCAATTTTGCCCGTTAGCAGTAGTCCAGCCGTCCGACTATCTTTTTACACCATCGGCCTAACCGATGGGCGCCCGGTGTGAGCAAGTCTGGAGAGGGGTGGCTGGATTTAGTACCAATATTAAGCTTTTTTTGTTGCGTATCCTCGGCCAGTTCACAGCCTATTTCACCCGGTCGCAAATGGTGCGGTCCATTTTTCGACCAAAGTACCACTGGAATGAAAGAAAAGAGAGAGAGAAAAACAACCATAGGCTCAACACTAACCAGCACACTGCAGACACTCGTGTTTGTTTGGTTTTTAGTGTGTGAGCGGTGCTTGATAGGGCCGTTTCTACACCCGATGCGCAATGTAAATATCTATCCCTTTTTGCCATGAAAAGACGCGTGCTAGAATGGCAAAGAAAGTTGGACCTTTCACACAGAAGCTTCGCTATCGAAGAAAACAAAAACCTTAGTTTTCTAAAACGGTGTGTAATAAAACTCAACCATAACCGTAGTGATTACCATTACCAAACGGACTGATGGAAAAGAAGGTGTTTTTGGAGGACGGTTTTCCGGTTTTTTTTGCTCCCCTGGAGCCTTGCCCGCAGACACACACACACACAAACCCAAGAGGACCGCATGCCGCAGAAAGCCGGACGAAATGAATAAATGAGTAGGATGTCAGCCCCCTTTGTAACGTTTCAGATCATGATGATGATAATTTATTTAATGAATTACCCCCGATTCATTCTAGTAAATGAAAGCGAGCGCCGCGACGTCCAATGGGCTCATCATGGTGTCCATCAAGGCTTTCTTTGCGTTTTCGACTATGCGTGTGTATGTGTGTTACACGAAAAAGAAGAAGAAAAAAACACCAAGCCATTCCGTTTGCCAAAATTGTTGCCCACCTCATTAAGGCTATGCATACACCGTTTGACGCGTTGGAGTTGAAGCTCCTGCCGAAAGAAAGAAAAAAGGTCCTGTACAGTTTTCAAAGCATACAATGTGTTTTTTTTTTCGTGCTCACTCCACACTGTCTCGCATCGTTTGTAAAGCAGCTGGTTTCCATGACGGAACAACTGTGGGGGAGGGAAGGGAGAGTTTTATATAATTAATGGAAGCAAATCTGATGCTTCTGGCTCGCTGGTCAACAACAACGGTACGACGGCGGATCTGCCAGCGCCAGTGACACCGTGCGCCATTTTGGACACGACAAAATCAGTCAGTGTCACTGTCAGGAGGTTCAGCAGGCAGGCTAGCTTTTACGCTGCTTTCACGCCAGCCACCACTGCAAGCGCAAACGGTTGTTGTCAATCACAGCTAATTGAGCGATGCGAGTATGCACGTTCTGCACAGCTGCAACGTGACCAGATGGTGGTTTACCGTCCGGTGGACAAGAAAAAATCGCTACAAAAAAAGCGACTCACTACATTTACGCACGTGTAATAATACTAAAATAACCTGAGGAATAATTTTTTACCACCAACGAAAGATAAATCCTTGCCTACATCTATGAGATTTATAACTTAATTTATTTTAATTTTTACTCGATATACATATCTATATATAGAATATACCAAAAGGAATGGTAGGATGTAAAAAGCAATAATAAATAAACCAATTGCTAAATTCCGTACATTTTAATTTAGTTGAATGCTTTTTTGTGCACAATTTTGCCTTAACTGGTCTGAAAAATCGCCTAAGGATATGCAATATGTATGCTTTTGATTCTGTTTAAGCACTCTACGCACATTGAACGCCAAAAGGTATGCAATTATTATACAAATATATATCCATATGTTTGATTATCTAACAAAAAGTGGATAAATTCTATTTTAGCACAATCAACAGCAGAAATACAAATAAATGTAATAAATATACGATGGAAGTGAAAAAAAGGGGTATGAATAGCCCAAACGATTCCTTCCCAAACCTTAACAAATTGCCATTGTGCCACAAATCTTCTCTGCCATCCAAACACGTCAAAGGACTAACTAGGGCTCACGCATGAAAGCGTACCACGATTGACAGTGGCACCGACACGGCACCCCCGTACGTCACTTATCGGATTTCAATTTATCCAACCGACCAAACACGCTAACGAACGTGCAACATGAGCCCCACGGCTCTGATTAGACATCTTTCGCCCGCCACCGGAGATGTCCACTTTCGCGCCGAAGATGTATGTCAACCGTTGTGAAACCCCGATCCCCGTATGTATGATGCATCCCCTCTGTTTGCTGTCCGATGAAAGATGACAGCGAGTTAATCATCATATCGGGTAACCTTTCCCTGGTGCTTTTGTGTGGGCGGGTGTGTGTGTGTGACTGAGAAGCATTAACTCTAAACGCGCGACACAAACTCACTGGAGTGCACCGGACAGAACAGGACATTGGACTACGGGCTCGCGCAAAGAAACGATGTACTTCCAGGTGAAGCGTGGTGTATTTTTCACCACAGAGCACCCTATTTCGGTGTGGGAAGGAAAAGCCATTTATCAGCGCACAACACACAGACACACCTCGACCGTCCGCTCTGAACCGGGAAGATGACTTCATGACGTGAAACCTACGCACTCGCCAATCGGGTGCACACTTTCCCGCGTTGTTTGTGTGCGGCGGTTCGGGCAAGCGAAATGATTAATTGAGATGTCGCAGTCAATTCCGGGACTCGTGTGCGCATCGTGTGTGCAAGAGCGTACCGGTTCGCTCCCGCAAAAGGTTCAACTGTCACCGTGGCCGGACGGCAGGGCTTTGACCGTGGTGTCCGTACACACAATGATGACCACTTCCTGTGCAACCACGATTCCTTTAATGGACATCCGATTCGACCGGTGGCCGGTATCGAGTGCGTGGGCCGTGTTGCGACACTGAGCTCGAACGCATCATCATCATCAGCGACGTCTCATGAGCTCATTGCGAGCCGTCAGCCGCGGCAACATGCAAATGTGGCCCTTCGCAGATACGTGACCGGGTATCGTACGGCCCCGCGCAGTAATTGTTGGAGACGAGCTGGAATTAGCCGAGTGCGTGGCTGCTACCTCCTACCTGAACCTACAAATGCACCGAGACAAAGCTTTAAGGCCCCTTGGAGTAGTACGTCCAACGAGGTCTTATATTGTCTTGGCATTAGCACGGACCTTGCGGGTGAAGATTCAATCGGACCAGTTGTTTTCAATTAGCTTCCTTCACGCCCGTCTCCTTAAGACTTAAGACTCGCTGTCGCTGACAGTGCCGTCGACGCCAGCGCATTCTGTCCAGACTTTACCGAACAAGTCCGTCTCGGATGCTCTTTAGCCATTGTTTGCGTATCAAATGGGCAGTTTGACATGTGCGGCTCTCTCTCTATCTCTAGAGCAACTGGCTCGAATGTGTCCACTAAATCGGGAGTATGTACAACACGCACACCTGTCATACACGAGCAGATGAATGATCCCCGACACGTGCATATTTGAGTGTTTTGCCACAGCAGGATACAGAGGAAAGCAATTAGAAACACCCGGATGCTGAGCTGCTATCTAAGAGTCCAAGCTTTCATCATCGATTCTTGGAATAGTTCATTTCTTTTATGTGGCCCCAGAACGTTCCGCAAGCAATGATGTGAAATAATCCTTCCGCTGCCGAACGGAAACGAGAAAGTTCTTCACTGTATCCCAAAGTAAACAGCGCCTTCAGCGGCGGCAGATTAGCTCAGCCTTTCCGGCAGCTTCCGGCACTAAGAACCGGAACCGTAAAACAATACCTAGCCAACCAGCGCTCGTCGACCAATCCTTAACTCAAACACACGACCACCAAGACGAACCCCTGATGCTTGTCTCGCCTTCTGCTAGATGATCCATCGGTCGGTCTATTTAACTGCCACCGTCGTCGCAAAGAGGGCTCGCTATTCAGCAAAATCTTAAAGACCATCTGGACATTAGAGAATCTTCTGAAAAGAAATACCCTCCCCCACTGCCAACGCTTAATGCTTCGATAAGAGAGAAGCGCACAAAAACAACAACGAAAAAAAACCCATCCAAACCAATAAAATTCGCCTTATCCGATGGAATTGATTTCCCCGTTCCTCCATTGCCACACCGTGCAGACACTTTTGGTAGCAGATTTCGCTCAGCCCAGTTATGTCTCCTTTGGGAGCGGACAGTTCCAGTGGCCTCTCTGCTACCCACACCTTTTTTTTGCTGCACGGTGCGTGTATTCCGTTCCGTTTCCGAGAAATGAAAGCATCCGGGTGGAGAAATCCTCGTATCAAACACATTATCAATGTAGGAATGTTGCCACCTCGTTTACTTCGCTCAGAACGGTTCGAGATGGAAAAATGGAAATCGGCAACCAATCGGCGAGCAGGACTAAAAGAAGAGAAAAAAATACACACGCACACACAAAATGAAGGTGCTTAAGAGGAAAACACAACATTTGCTCCGAGTAGGCTAATGACGAGACCGGCTGATGGTGATGATGCTGATGATGATGATTGAGCGGCTTGATAGTGGACAAACATGGAAAATGGAGTAGCGCTGAAGCAGTAAAAGGTTGTTTTTCTTCCAGGTTGATGCGCTGATACCACACAAAATGTTACCATTGACGTGAGAGTGTGTTGCAAATGGCACAGCAGCAACAGCCGATTTTAACGCTTTGTTTTGATGGGCTTTATGCTAGAAATGGTATAATAGGTATCTTTATGCCTTCGAGATGCTTTCACTGTTAATCTCTTTGAAATGAAAATTTATGCATGAAAAAGATTGAGATGAGTGCAAACTTCCTAACACTGTTTACACAAGACAGTTTTTTTGAATAAAGTTTGAGAATTATTTGTATTTTAGGATACATGAAAAACAAGCGCTTTTATGTGTACTAGAAGCAGCGGATATCCTCTTGAATGACTTTTATCCTGAGATTTGGTTCATTGTGTTAAAAAAAAACCTTTCAATCGACTATGACCAATTCTTTTATTCTTAAAAAATATTGGATTTGCGACTAAATACTCGCCTAACTGTATGCAATTTACTCAACATATCGTGCATTTACATGTGTATCAGGTAGCACTCAGCAAACTAGTTTCTTATTGCATACATAACATTTTGCTGTTTAAAAGTTTATTTTCTATAAACCTAATATATATTTTGCATTGATAAGGTCTAAAATTTTTAATTAACTACTTACGAATACAATCTAAACTACGCCTAAAACAAAGTTTTTGATAAAATGCATACATTCAGGCATTATGCAATATCGAACAAAAGGGAGCATATGCTCTTTCCAAAAAATATTATTCTAAAACGTTATCTAAGTAGACAATAAATCATTCAACAAACAAACAAATGATTATTAAAACGACAAATATAGTAAAAATAATACAAATTATAACACTATTCAACTTTTCCTCAAATTTCAAAATTCACTGAATCGTTTATGCAATAAGATTTCTTAGATAGTCTGCTAAAAAGTTGATATTTACCAACACCAAACAATCAATGCTCGATTTTTTTACGATGAATGCTAGCAAATCTCGAATTTTAATTATTCATCAGTCTTTTGCAACTACGTCGACATAATCCACACACCTAACTGCTCGCCCACAGAACGTCTGATTCAGCTTCGAGCGATGATGCACAGAACAGCTTAAGCTGCAGCTCATCAAAACACGTCTGGCTGACAGGACCACAGCAGCAAAAGCGTAATGATAGAAAACAATCTAGAAATCAATTTCAACCAGCAATAAAGCAGTGATCCCATTTTATTTCCCGTTTTTTATCCCTCACCCACCACGACGAGCTGAATAATACGTTCAAAGAATGTGATCAACAACACGGCGGGGAAAAAGAAGCACTGTACCATAATCTCGAAACGCTCCCTCTCCCACTTGAAACAATGCGCCAAGTGCAATATAAGCTGCTGTACCGAACGCCACAGAAGATAATGAGGAAATGGGACTAATTAAGATAATGGGATCTTGGTACCGCTAGAATTGTTTCTTCCTGGGATGGGAAACAACCCAAAGGTCTCAGACCTGGGTCGAGCGGGATATATACAATCAAATGCAATTCCAGCATCAGCCTCATTATGCTCATTTGCCCTTTCTCTCTCTCTCTCACTCATACACACACACACACACACTACCTTTCTGTCCCACTTCTGTCCTCCTCATGCAAAAGTGCATTCTATTCCAGTGCTTTGTTAGCGTTCGTAGTAAATCAGTAAATAATGTTGCTAAAGGCCCGATCCCCATTCCTGCCCGTGATTGCGCTATCCGGCAGCGATGTTCTGCTTAAGATTTGCAGATTAAGGAGCAGATGAGATAATGCTCATTGTCCATAAACGCTCTCGGAACCATTACCCGAGGTTCTTTCATTCCCTGGCCGGTGCCCGTTTATTGTGATTATGCTTTCTTTGAAGCAATAAATATTCCTTCCTTTTGATCGGCGAGCATAAACCAACCGAGAATGGCGGTGCGTTTTATTAACACACAGAACAACGCTAACAAACTAACGAACGGTCGGTTTCAGCGATGCAAACTGTCCTCCCACAATGGCTTTCATTTTATTGGATTGTGTTCTTCACAATAGTGAATGTTTTTAAGGGGCGTTGAAATGGTTTTATTGCGCTATTTTATCTTTTTCAATGAATGCTAAGAAGTTAAGAAATCACTGAAAAAATTTAGAGGCTATATTAGAGTACAGTGGGAGATAATTCTACAATTTATTTATATTTGTCAACCGGTGATGCATCAATAAATATATACATTCTACCGACGATTGCATTCTTAGGCAGTTAATCGCGATTTACAAAAGAAATCTTTGTTTTCTAGAAGAACAACAAACTAGTTTGCTGTGAACAATTTGATACACATAATTATGCACGATATGTAATGTAAATTGCATACATTTCGGCGCCAATTTCCAACATAACGTATTTTTGCACAATTTCTCGTAATGATTTTATTAGGATTTAATGCGAGCTTTCAGAAACGCTGAAGCACATTTAATCTCTAGCATATCATTTGAGAAAGAGATTAATATCAAGAGGTCAACAGTTCTTGCAACACAATTTTCGAGACATTCTACACTGCATTCTACATTCTACACGCAACATTCTAGACTGACAGACACACATTGTTACACTATTGCATGATTCAGATAATTTAATATATGTAACTTGAACACTCACAACACCTTTGGCCCACCTGCAAGCATGAAATAAGCTTAAACTGGTAGCGTTTTCTACTGTGTAGATAATTTCTATTTGCTCTCCTTCCCTTCTCTATCCTTACTATCTGTGCTTTTCGCTAACATAAAACATCACAACCATCTAGAACCTAATCTAACTAACATTTTCTACTCATCTTTCCATCCACTAACGCATTCTTTCTCGTTCTCGCTCACACGCACATCCCTGCACATCCACCCCCGTGGCCCTCGTATCGACACCACGACCACCTTCCAACCGCCCCCCCCCCCCTCCCCATCCCTTTCTCATCTTTCCTTTCTTATCACAACCGGTACTTCTTCTTCTTCTTCTTCTTCTTCTTCTTCTTCCTCCTCTTTTCTTCTTTCTAACAATTCCACCTCTTTCCTTTAAAGCGCGCAAAACTAAATCTAACAATAAACCGCTTCCAGAATCGCATCTCAAAACCACTACCACTACGGTGGCGACCACGACGACGGTCGAAATGCTGCAAGCGGCACCGGAAAACCTACAGAAGAAGGGTAAGGCACTCGCTCAGGCAGGTCTGCCGCTGCCGGGATGCTGCTTTTTCCGACCTCTTCGTTTCGTTGTTTGTTGTGAAAGCTTCCTTTTGGTTTCACTGTTTAGTTGTGCTTTTTGTTCGTTCACATTTGCATTTCAAAACCTGCTGAAAATGGCAGTGGGTGAAATTGGTTAAATCTATTTTTTTGTTATGTTAACATCGCTTGATTTTCATTACCCTCGGCTTTATGGTTTCATCTATTCATTGTGCAGTTTCGTTGTTGTGATTGTTAGTGAGAAAAGAAAACGTATTAAAACGTATTCACCATCACCCTAACCGGCTTTAGTTCGACTTCAACGACCACATTAAAGCTCATCATAACCATTGGTAAAACGTAAAAAGGCCATCGCTTGATGCTCTAAATTCATTTTAGTTTTAAAAACCCCATCAACGATACTGAATATCCAATGAATATGTTTCTTTTATCTAAATTCCCTTAAACATTCGTCGTTGCGTCACTCAGATCCCGACAGCCCCCCGATCGTATCCAGCGGAAGTGCGGGCAACGAAACGACCGGTATTGGCTACAGTATTGGTAGATTCGAAAATATCATAGTTAAGATAGTTTTAGTGTCACTTATTTTCGCAATGGTCGTCGCCGAACTGCGCGCGCGGGACCAACCAACTCACGGATGAGCTTTGGGCAGGTTAAATTGGTGTACTGAGTAATACCACTACTTCCAACACTAAACCAGACTAATTATTACGCCTAAATAGTCTCAAAACTCTTTGAAGATAGGCAACGAATTGTCTGAAACGTCAGGAATGTGTTTTTCTTTTATTTCCCTTCATCTTTTTAACATTTGCTAATCGTTTTTTATATTATTTTATTACATTTAGTTTGATTGGACCTATGTTTTGTAATTGATCTGTATGATTTTCTGCTTTACTATTCACTGTTTTCGTGATTCTAATCCGTCCTTTTCCTTCTACTTTCGTCTTCTTCCCGTGCTGTGCAGGCTTTAACGCGACCGAAACGAACGGCGCTAGCAGCAGTCTTCCGGTGCCGCTACGAACGACCACAAGCGTGCTGGCGACCGTTGTGACGATTTTACTCATCTTCACCTCAACGCTCTTGTAGATGAGCTTGAAGCAGTACACCGACGTCGAGATCCGGAACCGCCGGCTGCACCTTAACTTCATACACAGCTAAGCAGGGCGGTTGGCTACCATCCACCAGATCGTGATGCTATCATACTGGCACCCAGCCGGTCGGTTTTTGTTGTTCTGTTGTGTTCTATTTTATTACAGTCAATCGAAAGAAAAAAACCAAAACACAGAAGTAAGTTTACATCCGAGTTCGTATGTGTGTCTGTGTGTATTTGTAAGTGTATGTGCGCGCAATTCGTCAACGTGATAGTCCAAACTCCAAAGCTGCTAAATGTGCGTGTAGGCTGGTAAGTTAGAACGATGGAACTATTAAAGTACCGAAGTGTGTCATACAACCCCTCAGTCGTAGTTATTCGTTTAGTTTAATGTGAGTGCAAGCTTTTAAACTTACTGCGACTCGTTGCAACCAATCAATGTTGTAGGGAAAGCGATAGGTTACGCTTGTGTTGCAATGTCTCTATTTTTAAGTACATCTTCGGTGGAAGAGTTTAAACCAGTTTAAACTCGCTGCACAATATAAAGCTGTCAACTACGCAGATCAGTTCAGAGCTCGCAAAACAAGACCTTAGCAAACTTAGTTACCAACAAGCAGAGTCATTAACGTTTAACAAACACACAAAACTGAGAATGATTTAGCGAACCAAAATGATAATTAACCGAAAATTTGGGATTCATGTTTTTTTCGTCAGCCATGCTTAGCAAACTTACTTAAAGGTTTAATCGTTTTTCCTGTTTCAAAATGGGAAAGTATAGAATTTTTTAAATATTTTTTTGTTCTATTTCAATTCTCAACACAAACAAAATGCTACTGATCAGGAATTAAACTAACGTTTATACATACACACAAACCTAACACCTACTTCAAAGATGTCCCGTATTCCATTTTTCACTGCAGCCCTTTCGATATGGTGAAACACGATTGATAAGTTGTTAACAATTACGTAAAAAGGCAATTTTTTATGTTGATTGTATAAATTTAGGCGCCATACCATGAAGTTTGCTTGGGTTTCCATTGCCTGGTTGGTTCCAACAGGACTACCGCTGTTGCCTTGGTACGTATTTGAAAACATCTTATTTATTCGATACTTAGTGCAGTGTTTAACAGCTTTTGTTCTATTTTGTTCATCAAAAAATCTTCTTCAAACTTTGAAACATCCGGATTGAACGCGTCGGTGTATGAAAATATACAGAGAGCGATAGGGAAAGAGCGAGGGAGAGAGAGTAGGAAGAAAAAAAAGCTGTAAAAAGTTCTTATGCATATGATCGAGTCGATATTTCAAGTAATAACAGAAAACCAAAACATAGATATTTAACTTGCAGTCGTGCACACAAAGTGGATGACGTTTTCGGCACCGGTTCGATTGCAAATCGAACGACGAACAAACCAATAGGAAATTTAACTCTTAAGCAGCCCCAGCAAGAGGCAATCGAACGCGGAACTCAAACCATTGCACTGTAAAGATTAAACCATTATCCTCAAAACACAACCCCCAAATCCCTACGAAAGAGATAAACGATAAGGAGAACATTACTGACAGACAGAAACACACACACAGCTATTTTATACAACCAATTGTGAATAGGGAACTAAAAGGGAACCGTGTGATTGTGTTTTTTGCAATACAATCACACGTGCGACGTGCGTGTGCAATCTGTGTGCGAGTGAATGGAGAAACTTTGTGTGAATGGTGCATGCATGGAAAAATTTGATGCCTTATGAACACTTGAAGAAGAAGACGAAGAAGAAGAAGAAGAAGAAGAAGAAGAAGAAGAAGAAAAAACAATGTATGCATAAAAAATAAAAAAGAGAAGCAGAGAACTAAGCAAGTAAACACAAACAACCAGTTCCGCACATACTGGCAGGGGGGGTTAAGTTGGGGAGATTTGAGCAAATGAAAACTACAGCACAACTCGTATAGTATAGATATACAATATATGTATATTGCAAATAGTGTTTTTTTTTAAGAAATAAAACAAACCAAGCGTACTTTTGATCACGTTTCGTCAAACGAAACTGTGGCGGGTAAAGATATGAGAAAGGCGAGAATAAAGAAGCAGAGTTGGGAAACAATTTCACACTTCTATTGAAATGCACTGGTTTATTGAAGAGGATTTGAGGAGAAATGACAATTTAAGGGAGAAGAAAAAACAAACAAAGAAGGAAAACGGATACATTTCATCAGCAACCATCCCGAGCAGATTACCAAATCTTTCAACACACAGCATAGTTCAACCGTGAACTGTGAATAGCTCTACTGCTAATAGAAAGGTAAAAAAAAGAATTTTCCAAAAACATCACACTCATCCTTAATCTCGAAACGGCGAGGAGGAGACAAAACACAACGTCAATGAAATAGAAAAGAAAAAAACTACACAGCCAATCTAACCAAACTGAACGCACAGAAGGAGCGTTTGCGAAATGAACGAAGCTTGTACGTCCAATGTATAGAAAAGAAAACTACAAGAAGAAGAAGAAGAAGACGAAGAAGAAGAAGAAGAAGAAGAAGAAGAAGAAGAAGAACTAGTAAGAAACAAGCGTATAACATGTCGGGTGTTGCTTTTATGGTTACGTCTAAATGAAAGCTATAGATTTGTTTTAGAAACAAAACGTATAGATTCATCATTTCAGCAGCATAAACCACAAAACACGTTAAAAGCGGTAAGATGAAGAAAACAGTCAGTGTTAGTGTATGCTGGTGGAAGCTTGCAGGGTTTAGTTTCTATATTTTGCTTCGTTTAGATACAAAAGCGCGCTGAAAGAAGCACAGCTACCAAGGAAACAACTAAAATTTATTAAACTGTTGCGAACGAAAGAATGCAATGGCACATGGGAAGAAAAAAAAACAGAAGAAATATGTAGCTCAATTCGAAAGCTCGTCAAAACAAACAACAATTTCTAAGAACAATTCAAAGAATAAAAGCTACGATAACAGTCAACAAAGCGCAAGGAAACACCGGAAACGCACAAAGAGCGAACCGAACCAAGCACAGGAATAAAAGAAAACACACATTCGAACCAATCAATACCACCAATAAGCACACGGAACCGGACCGGAAAGTGTAACCGTGCGTAGAAGACAAGAGACATAGTTGACTGGGCAAGCAAGCGGCAATGTCTTTCCCACATTACTTTTCTTCAGCTCGCCGAGCAGGCCCATTAACATTGTTTCCTGTTTTTAATGGAATGTTTTGTTTTATTTACATTTATACTTGTAACGTTTATATAAAACTGCTGTAAAGTGAGCAAACCCCAAAGCGAATCGACAAAGCGAATTGACAAACAATCGTGAGAAAATAAAAGAAACAAAGGTCGTAATTATTGACTAAACGGCATTGTGTTTTGGAGTTTTTCTTTGGTAAGTGGATAGAAGAAATGAGAAAATTAAAAATAAATTTTAATAGCTACTCTTTTGTGCCTTTGCTGCGCCCCTCAAGGTATGCAACAGGAGCGGTGCTACAAAATGACACTGTAAATCGCATCAGAAAATCTGATTGAGACATAATCCATGTCAGCGTCATATTGTGATCATCAGAAGAGATGTTCAAATAGTCGGTACGACCATCACATGCTTGGTCACATTTTGTGCAACCAACTCTTGGTCAGTCACTTGGTTGCGACATTTTCTGTCTGACATCACTAGGATAGTCGCAAGAATGTCGTAATTATCATAGGGAGAAAATGTCTTGACCAAGTGAGGGACCAGGAGTTGGGTGCTACAAAAAATGTCACCAAGCATGTGATTGGCCAACCAAATGTTTGATTTTTACCCCTGATCATCACAGTTATGTACGTGAGTTGACTTGATCTTCGTTTCAGTTAGTTAGTTTCAGTGTTAGTGATTGAAATAATGACATTTGGCAATTAAGTTAAGTGGTGGTCAAATAGTAGACTGCGATGTTTATTCACAAAAACAAACATGTAGATAATTGCTTATTGGACTAAACCCCTGTTATTTGACAGGCAATGACTAATGTTAAACACTTTTTTTTTGAAAATAGGACATTTTGTTCATGCTTCAAATGATTTTCACTCCTTTTCCCCTACTTTTTTAAATGAATCATGTGAAATTCTGACGTTAACTTTATTCTTTTTTTCCCTTTGTCCTTGTTGGTTGTTGTTTCACTGTACCAATGTTGTATTCACTGAAGCGAAACGACAAATAGTGTGAAAGAAAGCCGAAATATGACGAAGTAAAATATGAGTGGTACTTCTTTACAGGGTTTCCAGAGGAATTTGTTAAATTCATCGTATGTTTTTTTAATCATTATTACATATTTTTGACTAGGTACCATGATTGATTAGATGGATCAGTATCTCAAAAATCATTTGTTTTAAATATAAAGAGAAACGTAAAACTGACTAAACACATTTGAAAATAATTATTAAATCGTTATGCATTGAACGAAAGAAAAATATGCAGCATTAAACGTTCATTGAAAACCAATCAAAATATCATGTAAAACACTGTAAACAATTATATTTAATTGTAGGTAGTGCCTTCTGGCGTCAACATTTTAACATAAGGGTACTCTTACTGTCATTAAATGTATTACAAAGGTAAATAATTTAAAAAAAAAACTGACCACCACAAACACGGCTATAACTCTTCTGTCATAATAGGGAACATCTTTGTGTAAAAAAAAGAAAAAAAAAGGATTCATTAATATCAACATTAATTTTATCAAAACAAACCGTTAGTTTTTAATAAGATAATTTTAATCCACATTTAAAATGATAGATGACATTCCCCAACAACATGATTATTAAAAAGTTAAACAACCCTTCATCGCCTATTCGATGGCTCACAAACACTAATAGGAGACAAAAACCACTTGCCCGTAACCGTAAACACTACGAAACCCGAGGGAGGGGGAACCCATAATAGCTTGCCCGCTGTAATCGAAACCCACCGCACAGCGACTTAATATCCGAAAATATACGGCTTAATTACTTGCCTTTCCTTAAGCTTGCAGCGAGAACAGATTCAAACCGCAACACTTATCCACCCGGTTAGCCGGAGAACGTATTTTCCTCTTCGCAAAAAAAAACACACACAAATGCACACACACACAAGCGTGTCAGCACCGAATTAAAGCTATTTCAGCAATCCTCCCGCGTCCCCGCCGCACATCCACCGTGCGAAAGCTCATTATGGTGCGAGAAGCAATTGGATCATTTTGCTTAATGATGGCAGAATACACCCCATGGCCCCCAGTTTGCCGGCATAGTGCCGTGTGGGTAGGTTATTTCCTGTTTTTTTTTTCTTACCCACTCTGTCCGTTTGCCTTGCTCGCTTTCGCCCATCCCCATGCCGCAGCCAAAATGTGGCCCTGTTCCTTTGTGTGTCTGCGTGTGTATTCCGCACGGTATGGTAACTATTCGCAAGCTACCGCGGCCCCGAATGTGGCTCTGATAAAAATTATCATCACTTGATTAAGTAATTACGTAGTAAAACTCCAATACAGGGCACTCGTAATGAATGCTGTGAGCGAGCGAGCAGGAGGCTGACATTTGGCACGGTGCGGGCATTCCGGGTTTTCGGTGCCGCGTCCTGCTGAATGTGGTTTATGCATTTCGGTTATTCGCGGCCACCGAAAATGCTGTTTTATAATTACCGTGCGGATACACCATATACACCATTCCATCACCACACAGGCAGGGTGGTGTGTGTGTGTGCGCGCAGGGCTTTTGACATTTCACTCCGGGTGCTGTCTGGGTACTGGTTCAGGTTTTTTTTAGGATAAAATGGAGCTCCGGTGCACAGACACACAAGGAAATGGGAGTCATTGTGCCAGCACTTATGAGCGTAATGGTTGGCGTTCCTTTGGTTCGCGACGCTCAATGGGTTTTGTCTGCAATTTGAACATCATTTTCCATTATGAGGTAAGTACGGGCCTGGTTTTGGGTCGTTTCATACGGTGTCATTTGGGGTCAGCGGTTTAAAGTGTCAGCCGGTTCAAAACAAAACTCAAACATAAGTGAGCCCTTTTATAGCTGCGCTAGGTTACATTCAAAAACGGTTGCGGTTTCTGCAAATCACTCATGTTGCCGCATATTCATGCCGATATTAATTATATCATTTAATTATTTAGTAAAATTTAAGCCCCACGAAAATATCTAAGTGATTATTATTGCTTTTACAAGAATTTAAATGAGTTGTACACTTTTGCGGTTGCCCATTGAATATTAAGTATGAATGTAATGAAGAATTATGATCAGTCACACAGAGCTTATCTCCATAAATTACATTTATATTGTAAAACATGTTAAACCTCCATTTGTTTAATCTTGAAAGCATGATTTGAATTTTTGAAAACAATGTTTACAACTTTGAAATCTTCTTTTCATAGATCGATTCGTAAGGCGGCGCTCTGGGACCAATCGAACGAGACAAACAAACACGACTCTGTTCGATAGGTGCTCTATCAGCTGTTCGATGTCTTATAGACCTGTCATGATGCACTGCAATACGCCTTTCTTTTCGTCTCGAAAATGAAGCATTTTCATAGTTTAAATGAATATCCACCTACAGGGGGAAGATTCAACTCATAATTTACTAGTTATTCACATCCATAATAACATAGAAATCATTCAAATTTAATATTGAAAAATGTAAACAAACGTCCATGCCAAAACACCTACAGTGCATACACATGGATTATGTACACACAATAGTTTAATACGTTTCAATCCTTTATATTTGATGTTATAATTGATTGCAAAGTTTAACAATAATTATTGATAGCTATTTTAAATATTTTGCACGCAATTTTAAGAAGAAAAAGAGACAAACTACGTAAACAAACTTAAAAATGTCCCGAATTGAATTCTATCTACTGTAGCTGTGAAGCGTTTGACAGCCAAGGTACTCACAGCACAGGTGGGTATCGAACATCACAGACAGAATCAACTGACATGTTCGACTCGACGTTTGTCTTGTTTGTTTGTTTGTGTCTGACAGTGCACCTCCATATGATTATATGGGTTTGATCTTGTCGGATGTCGTGTTCGATTGCTGCTAGAGCGCCGCCTAAGGCGGCGCTCTAGCAGCAATCGAACACGACATAAGACACGAACATTTTCAAGTTTTTTTACGTAGTTTGTCTCTTTTTCTTCTTAAAATTGCGTACAAAATATTTAGAATAGCTATCAATAATATTTGCAATGCTTCACAATCAATTATAACATCAAATATACAGGTTTGAAACGTATAAAACTATTACGTGTACACAATGCATGTATAAGCACTGTATGTGTTTTGGCATGGACGTTTGTTTACATTTTTCAATAATAAATTTGAATGATTTTTATGTTATTTTTGATATGAATAACTAGTATATTACTTGTTGAATCTTCCCCCTGCAGATGGATGTTCATTTAAACTATGAAAATGCTTCATTTTCGAGTTGATAAGATAGGCGTATTGCAGTGCATCATGACAGGTCTATAAGACATCGAACAGCTGACAGAGCACCTATCGAACAGAGTCGTGTTTGTTTGTCTCGTTCGATTGGTCCCAGAGCGCCGCCTAAGTCATCCGATACTGAATTGTACGAGAAACGAATAGTTGTTTGTTTACTCATTTTATAATACCGTATTGCTTCGAGTTACGGACACTTAAGGCATTTTTGGTATATTATAATATCGCACAATCTCATATTTCATTCGTCATACCCCAGTCATAACCCATTTTACTGAAGCAAACCTTCTACAATTGAGAAAAAACTAAGATTTCCAATAATTTTACTCGAAACACTGCAAAAACTCATTAATGAAGTGAAATTTAGAGGCTGCCCGGAATAGAAATCAAAATATCGTTGCAGTTTCATGATATTTTGCAATGATTCGAGTAAAATTATCGGAAATCTTTATTCTTTTCTCTATTGTAGAAGGTTTGTTTTAGTTGAGTGAGTAATACATATGTTTGACCGATTAAAATTGAATTAGTTAGAAAATATTAAACTCGAAAATCGTCTAAAATGGCCGTAATTCCGAGCAGTACGGTAGATATGAAGCAACTCAATAAAAACATGCCGAATGTCCGTAATTTGAAGCATAACGGTATATCTATTCGGTCTTTACATGCTTATCCAATATGTACAAACACGCTCTGGGCATGGTGACCTTAAAAAATCACAATCGAAGGATCGTCGGTTTGCTGATGTTCGCTGAACTCAAAATATTTCTAGGTGGACTTTCCGGTTTCGTCGATTGATGATTCAGGCGATCGTGGATTCTGCAAGCAGTTTGCTTTGCTGTGAGCGTTGAACTTACCTCTACACTTACGAACCAACGTTTATTTCTTAATATGGCCGGTTGAATGGTTCATACTTAATAAAAAAAGCCTATCCTGACGATCCGAACGAATCTGACCCGCCATTACCGGTGGAGATTTTACTTATGTTCAACCAGAGTTATGGTTCCCTTTGTTTGGTTTTTGGATGTATACGTTTGTGCAGAAAGATGTTTATTTTCATTTATTTGAATATTGTCACATTAATGTTGTTACAATACATTTAGCTTGGCTTACATTTACAATACATGGACTGTTCCAAATGTTGAGTGTTTCTCATTCTTTAGTTATGCTTTCTGTTGGTAAAGTGTTTATTTCGGCTACGCTGTTGTTGGGGAGTGTTCATATAAATAAGTTGTTTATTTGCATTTCAGACTCAGCGTTTTTGTTAAGCAGATATGCTGCACTTGTTTCTCTATAATACTATTGTATCCGTGAAAAGGTATGAACTGATTTTCCGACTGACTCTGGACATACTATATTTTTGGATATTATAACATTTATTTTCGGATTTTTTGGTGTGATACAGAGATATAACGTGTCTCAGATGAATTTTTAACTGGTTTCATTATGCCAAAATCACGTCGCATGCTTTATTTGCTCTATCGATTTAATCACTGTCGTTTTTTATTTGCGTACATTATATTAAACCACAAAACAAACAGAGCTCATTTGTCGTCTAAAATATAACAGAAAGGATTCCAAAATTGATCCAAATTACAACTTAGGACTATCTAACATAGCACTTCTTTTCGTTATTCTATTCCGCCTTCCAGAGTATGAAATATGCATTTAACATTTTTATTATTGTAATTTCTTCCTTAGATTGAAAACGTCCTGTGCTACAGGTGGGTTTGGTCCATCTTTAATTACCAAGAGATATAAAATAAACCAAGGAATAAACCCCAAAAGGCGCACTTGATTGTTTAGCACACCAGAAGCGTAACAGTGCTAGATTAAAATGAGCAAACACACCAAACTACAACTTAAATAAACCCCTTTAACCAACAGCGTGATGGTGGAATGGCAAGCAAAATGGAAAGAAAATCCCATCACATGTAAACACATTCAATCTCTCGCTTCATCCCAGCGACCGACGCGGTTGACCATCAGTTGCTTCGTTGGATAATGGTTTCATTTGCATTCGCTATTAAATAAAAACGAGCAAACAGTTACCCCATCCTTCATCGCTTTGAATGGAATGAAGGGATTGCATTTTTTCTTCATTTACCTTGTCCTGGTTGTATTCTTATTTAAATTCACACTCTTTTTTTGCAGAAAAGAGTTTCGATTCATACCATAATCCGCCCCAGACTTACACACTAACACCAAAACTCAACCAAACATCTCTTTTTACGTCCAAATCTAACCACCAAACTGTCGAGCATTTAAACTGTCTTGTGGATTGTAAAAATAAACAGAAAAGATCTTTTTTCGGCCATCGTAGTGACATAGTTGCACAGTGCCGGTGGTAACAAAAAATGGCGAATTTTTCTTGTATTACGGAACGCGCGCGTTTACGGCGACGACCAATGTCCCCCGAGTGACCAACCGCAATACCAGCATAAGCGGTTGTAATACACCAGCAGAGGAGTGTATGGGAGAGGGATTGGATGCACACGGGAAACAAGAATGAAACCCCGTTTTCCATGCTCAAAGCGCCCAACACAACACTTTCCACGACTTTTGGCCCGGTTGGCGCGTCACGAATCACGAAATGGTCTCATATATTGTATGCATGATGAAGTGAGTTTGCGATTTCTTTTCCAAAAACAACCTTATTCGCTTCATACTGTTTTCATTTGGCTGGGCGGGCTGTCTGTCGCCCGTTCATCGCGTACAGGCGGAAATGGAGAAGCCCGGTCGCTTATGAAGACGCGAGCAATGGAGACGCCCGGTCAGGCACATGACACGTGGCAAAGTGGGTGCTGTTTTTTATCATTTTTTTGTAATTTTCTAACCGATAGCGAAAGGTAGATTGCAAAACCGGGCTTGCAATGGACTGACAGCCCCCGGGGTCGTTTGTTTGGGTGGAGAGAGACAGAGCAAGAGCTAAAAAATGTGCGACCCAAATCGCAAAATCCCAAAGCACAGCGGGCGGAACAGCAAAACGGCAAAGGCAAATGGGAAATATGCATAAAATGATCACCGCTCGGATGCAGATGAGCGAATCACGGTTAAGCTTTTACGTGGTGCAATCCCCCGGTACCGACTGGCCATGGAAATGGAACACATGCACACACACACACACATATTAGCCTTCACGTTGCACACATCACGTAACGTGTTCATTACTTCTCAGCTCAGCTCATGTGCCACGTGATTCCGCGCAGGGGGGAGAAAGGCAATGGCTAAGCTTCACTTTTTTTCCACTTCCATTTCTTCATTCTGCTGACTCTCGGGGTTTCCATAATGCGAGCTGCATTTAGGAGATAAACGTGTTGGGTAAAGAGCGATACGCGGTTGCCGTTTTTTCCCCCATCTTGCCGTCCTTTGCACCAGGGAAATTCTGCAAAGTAAAGCGAAACAAGATTTACGTGTGAAAAATAAACACAATGCTCGTGGCTTGCATGCACCCTACCCGACTGTTGGAAGGATCATTATTTTGTGCAGATGTTTTAGTGAAATTATTGTTAGGGATAAAATATTTAAATCACGAAGAGAAAGAGACTGAAAGGTCTGGGTAGTCGTTTCACCAAATGATGTGGCAAAGGAATATTAGTCCATATTTGTTACTTTTCTCTGAACACATATTGTTCAAGTTAACCTTTACGTCGAAGTCATCGGCATCATCGGGTGTCAACATATGATATTAGGCCCGAATTATAAACACAAATTGTAAAGACAAGTTGTCAAAATCGGAAGATTTGTATTATGACATCCGTTTGTGTTGTGTGTTGGAAAAATAAAATTTGACGAAACACAAACTCACAAGCATACTGCCAAGATATGTATTATGAAACACAAACGGAAATCCAAAATTGTCAAACTGCTTTCCGTCAGCTTTTTGTCACGGAAAGGCGCCATTGTTTGCAATTGTTTGACCGACACAACACAACAACAGAGTTGTTGCTGTTGCTTTCACGATAAAATATAAGTATTTTATTTCAGAAAATAATCAAATTTTGTTATTTTAAACAAAACTTTGTGTACAAAATGCGATAGGCTGGAGATACTGGTAACGTGCTTCTGTTTTGGGTTAAGGAGCTGCTGTTATTTTCATCCTCTGTTGTTCTTCGATGGTAGTCGAAAGATGAAGGGCTCACGCACCCGTTTTGCGTTCAAACGCATTGAATTCCAGCAACTTCTTTAGTAAGTCCTCTCAACAACCAACAGCATAGGCACACGTAATTATCACATCTAATACTGCATACACTTTTAGGAATGACAAAGACTCGGAGGGCTTGATCTCCGCCAGAATGTCAAGGAAAATTTCCTTCGACACACGATTTTTTTTTTAATCTTAAATTAACAACCACGAAATGAAACATGTATAACACGGTTTGCACAAATGATCCGCATGCTTAACTCACGCTTGGTTAGAATAGGCCTGATTATTAAACACAAACGGAAATGACACAAGACAAGTGCGTCAAGACATACGGAAAATAGGCATGTATTTTGAAACCGTTCTTGTGACAGACAAGTATCGTTAAATTTTTTCTTTCGTTAAACCTGTGTCTAACCGTATTAATACACGATGCGCAATCTCAGTTTGCTTATATATTCGTTTTATCAAAACATATGTCATTTCGCGTAGCCAACCCTGAGCTATAAACGTCACTTCCATACATTTTCAGATTGCGCCAAGATTGCGCATAAATTTTCAAGATTATATGTCCGAGATATATAAATTTTTTTTGACAGATAAATATATCAAACCGACCCGTTTGACAGATAAATATATGCGCAATCTGAGATTGCGCATCGTCTATTGCTACGGTAACGGCCGTATCGGGGTGGTCGTTCGTTCCCGGGAACGTTCGCCGCGACGCTCATTTTCACTCATTTCATAGGCGTCTATGATCAAAAATTAGAAAACCGTCTAGGTTTTGTTCTGCCCAATCTAGTGGTACAACCCTGTCCACTCATGAGCGACGAACGTTCTTCGACGAACAACCACCCCGATACGGCCGATTGTTTATCGCTTTTAATCATTTTTTTAATACTGTTACAATCATAACAAATAGAGGAGAATCGGATAGTTGTGCCATCGAAGAAGATAAATGTGTTATTGAATTGGACAGAGTAACTTACACCAGCTAACGTCTGATCAAGTGGCAGACAGTGGTGTCTATTCAAAAAGACGATTGTCATAAATAAGTGGAAAGTGGGTTATTGGACTGGTAAACCTTGTAAAGACATTTCAAAAGAAAAGAACTGAAAACAAAGCTGTAAATAATAAGAATAAAATCATTCAACTCATTCAATGACAACCTATGACAAAAAACTATCAAACACCAGGGTTCAGGAATCTTGTTTTCCTGAAAATTAATCTTTTGGTTGCTGCTTTCGACGGTAGTTCATGTTTGTATAGTTCAAATTTTTGAGGACCTATATTGGCGTGTACTATATTTTATATAACTATACTATATTTTATTTACGTATGAGATTTGTATCATACAGCTCCTCGTTTCTTTATTTTTGTACTATGGGAGAAAGGTTCCAAATTCCAAACAAGAGACAGAAATATTGAGTTTGCAGAGACAGTATAGGAACTTGTTGATAGTGCCCATCATCACTGACATGAAAAAATCAAATTGATAATATATATAATTCCTAACTTCCAATTAGACATCAAACACGTTCCAATAACAACTCCGCAACATAATTGTACAAAAAATACAATCTCTGCACATTCAAACCGATTCAAACCGATTCAAACCATTCCATTAATTGAATACTCATCGAGCGTGATGCACGGATGTCATTAAAAATCGTGCTCGATTGCGATGCAAACCCCAGCAGTTTCACAGCAGTACCGACCAATCCAATCAAAGACGCTCCTAATGAAGCGTTAAGCAACATCGCTTTCAAACAAAAATCCTCAAAAGATATGACTCTTCAACTCAATCCGCCCGGACGGGACACAAACACTTCGCCCAGTGCGGGGATAAAACTTTCGATTGCAAAAATGTCATTAAAACGGAGCCACCCACCGAACCGGAGGCGAGCTGGATAGCATCTTTTAATTGCGCACAATTACAATGCCACTGGCACAAACGAGACACAGCGGAACGCGCTGCTGCCACTATGTTCGACTGCACGGAGGTTCCCGAAACTTTGGCAATTGGATTTTAAACTCCATCAGACGCGCGCGCGCGCCCTCACTGTCGATCGGTGTAACGGAGGACGGGTGCCTGTTACGGCGTGAATCAGAAGTGGCCATTAAATCTGTCTTCCGCTCGTTTGGGCGCACGTGGACGGGAAGAAATATTCAACAATTTCATTCTGCTACAGTTTTGCACCCAAAATAGCCAAGACTTTGCCGGCGATTGTCCTCCCGTTTATCCCAGAACCTGCTGCAGACACTTTGAAGACACTATCAATTTCGACCGTGCGACTTGTGTCCTCGGTGACGGGCTCGCTGAGCGATATCGCTTGAGTGCTTCTTCCAGCACCCAGTATGCCAGCCAAACTCATTTCAGTTGCCTCATTTACACCTACTCCCAGGCATTCCCGGCTCCGGGAACCATTACACAGCGGTGTTGTCCCTTTTTGTGTGCACTCCTGGCCAAATGGGTCGGGCGAAAGAAAGAGATCAACTGTGCTCAAGCTCACTGGCCCGGTGGCCAATGGGCGATAAATTTTCGAATGGGTTTAATGATTTTCATTCCATTAATCCCACCACTGTCGCTCGTTACACACGGTACCTTCGAGGTTGTGTCACGAGCGGCACCAGTTTGTTGAAAGGTTTTCCCCAGAAAGATGGGATGGGAAGGGTTACAGCAATCACACGAGCACACAAGAACACATGATCGAACCCGACGAACAGCTACGATGGTAGGTGATTACAACACCGAGCTGATATTTTACCTTGCCTTTTCTCTTCCGGCGTTGCCATTGTTCGATTCAAACATATCCATGCCGTCCAACAGCAGCTAGGAACAATTCATTTCACAATTCTTTTCACTCATTTTGCTTCTTGTTTTAAGATTAAGCTTGTCCATGCACTTTTTTCATTCGCTCAAGATATTTCTTTTTACTTTCCAACATTTTTCCCTTAACTCGAACTGAACACTAATTCAGTAAAGATGCTCTTTTCCTTAATCTTCACTCAGCACATCGCGGAAATAGCTCCCGTGTTGTGCCGGAAATGTGCCGGAAGCCGGAAAAATATCGTTCACGTGGCAATGCCGAGAGCCGTTTGCCCCATTTGCTCGTGCGAGATTAGTGCTACCGGTGTCTGCCATGCGATCGGAATTCAGTTAAAACTGACGTGCTCAAACAACTCCTGCAAGAATGTTACGCTTCTTTCCACCTGCTTCTGTTCCAGAGACGCTTTCCGGTGCGTTCAAACGCACGGAGAAAAAGTTCATTAAAACGATGCCTTCTTCCCACGAGCGAAGATTCCGTTCGATGTGCAGAGAGTTTTTGTTTTTTTTTTCTTTCCCTTTTCGATTCGTCTGCCCGTGTCGGAACGTGTCGTAGTTTTATGTAAGGCAGTTTAAAATGGGAAGCATTCATTTCGATTGCTCTCCTTAAGGTTCTTAGAACTGAATTTTGCGGATTTGGACGTTTTTAATATAATTAGACAAACTGAGTAAAATTAGCACTGCATTGAAGAACGCCTGCAGATTGCATAATTTTAGGCGTTCATGTGTCGCTTTAAAAAGGACATGTAAAAGGGCGCCTACAGGTACGCAATTTTGACTACATTATGTTCTAGTGAAAAAATTGTCATTCAGTGTGAATTTCTTGATGCAATTAATACAAAATATTAGAACGACAAGGTATTAACATCAACTCAATGATATAAAATTTAAAATAAACTTTGAAATTCAAAACGATTTTTTTTTATTTTATTGTTCATGCTTTATTCTATGCAAAACGATACGAGGATAGTTTTTGAGTTTCATTAATGATTAGTTAAATTGATTAAAAATTATTTACGGTATTTCATATTTTGAGGTAACTATTCTTCATTAGCAGATTTGTAACTGAGTTGGAGTATTTTTGGTACAAACAGCTGCCTAAGACGGAAAACTTACACAAAACCGCCACGATAATTAATCATGCTTCATGCTCACCACTCACAATCGCGCAAAAGTGATGTGGAAATTCTCAAGCAAAACTATTTTAAAAAATATTCCAAGAAGCATATTCTACCTTCAAACATGTGCTACGAAAAACTAAGTTAGCAAAAATCTGCTTCCCCACACATGCACGCGCCGCACGATAGGTGTGGAGAAAAAATGTTCCTCAGGTACTTATCACGCGTTCGTGTCTTCTACCTACTCACTTTCCCATTCGCTGCTTGCCAAGAATCTCCGCCCGTCTTGTGCAGACAAACTTCAGCAAACCTGGCATCAAGTTTCCGAGGTGTATCATACGTTCGTACACGCCACACTGTCTTCAGAAATATTTAAATTAGGAAAGTTGCTGCCCGCAGCACAAAAAAACGAAACCCGAGCGAACTCCATCTCCAGCCGTCCGGCAAACACGAAGCGCCGCGCAAAAGTACCTATGTCGCGCAAGCGAGCGCATACCTTCCATGGTGAGAAAACTGCAAACGTAAGCAATGTGGAAGTGCCGCGCAGAAAAATTACCACCGGAAGCGGAACACTCTCGCTCTGTGTGAATTAATCCCAACGCGCGACGTCCCACGGCCTGCCCGGGGTATGTTGAGCCCTTTGGAGTGTAGGAGCGCTGCAGCGCGAAAGACAGTGGGAATAAAAATCCCTCCTTCAGATTCAGCGGAGAGGAAACTGGGGGCTTTGCTTCGGTACGGATCCACCATACCACACAATGCTTCCAGCAGTGCTACCCAACGTCATTAACATTCCTGCACGCATGGGACCGGTTCCGAGAAGATGGCAGACACACGCCACCTTGCCGAGCAACGAATGCAAATGCCCATCGGGATTTACGATGAATTGTTCTGCAAATTTATTCATCACTTCGCGTTCGCCAGTGCCAATCGTTTGTACCGCCGGTTTGCTTTGATGTTGATGGTATTTTGGCGTTCCGTGCCGTTTCTTTGTGCTTTGTCCAAGAACAGAGCTTAAATTAAACACAGTTTAGATAATCAATAGTGCAAAAGCGTTAACGTTTCGATCGAAATGTTTTATTAATTATTGTTGATGATTCCCCACAATTTCAAACTCACTTGAACGAAACATATTTTTATGAAAAATTTTCAAAGAATTATTTTACAAACAAACAAGAAGATTGAAATTGTTTTTTATAACATTATAAAATTAGCTCTGTAGCATTGGGTCACATAATTACGTTTAAACTGTTAACATACCTTCGTTAAATCGTAGTAGAATTGTGATGTTATACTGTAACGCCTGAAGATATGCAATTTTACTATTTCATTTTGAACTTACACATACCTTCGTTAAATCATAGTAGGATTGTGATCTATTCGTGTAGCGCCTAAATTTATGCAATTTTACTTTTGTGGGAGTATTTCTCACCAAAAAAATCGTTCGATCGTTCGTTTGCACTCGAAAATTTATATGAAAATGATATTTTCATAGAATTGTTCAATTTGCATGCAATATCTAAAAGAATGCAACTACAGAGCTTAAATTAAACACAGTTTCGATAAATAGTGCAAAAGCTCTATAAGCTTTTTAACATATTTACTATCAGTACTTTATTAAGGTAAAATATGTAGCACAACAGTCCAGCAGAACCGGTGGGCATTGTAAATCGTTCAATTAAGGCACGTTAAAGCCAATGCGTTTATTGTCCACCGACCTTTCATCATTATTATGACATCATGAGCATGCAAAGCTCATGTAAATGCTCTGCAATGAAAATCAATTCAACAACATTTCATTATCCCACGCCTCTCCCTCTCTCTCTCTCTCTCTCTCTCTCTCTCTCTCTCTCTTTCTATCTCTCTCTCTTTCTCTCTCTCTTTCTCTCTCTCTCTTTTTAACTCTCCCTTCTCATTCAATCATCTATCAAAGCGCTAGCGTTCCGAAAGACGCCCTAATTTGAGGCGCGCCTGCCTATTTACCGGCATTAATCAACCGACCAGTCAGGAAAAGGGTCAGCAACCACCAAGGCATTTTGCCAATTTATGCAACATTGTAATTATTTATTACATTTTGTCACTTGATTGCAATTTAACACACAGCCACCGCAGCAGGGCGTGTGTGTTTGCTGCGATCATGTGTCCGTACCCTTCTGCCTTCGCGTAATGAGCGGGTTTCCACTTTCAAATCGTGCTTTATGGTGTTGTGTAATTTTGCACCGCACACGAAAAGCGCCCCCGTGCATGTGCAGGCACCATGCACCGGTCGAGGGCGATACTCACTCGGGTGCTTGGGCGAAAAATATTAAATAACATTCGACTTTGGCACATTTCACTGCACAGCAAAACTATGCCCACCACCGCGGTCCTGCCCAACCTTCCCAACGCGAAGCCCAACAGCATGCGGGGAGCAAATTAGAAATAATGCTTTGCTTTCGGTGAACCTATCCCTTTCCCGGTTCCCCTTGATGCCAACGTGGCAAACTTCAACCGCGCAAACTGGCGGCAGTTTGCATGCCAAACGCGCCCTGTATTGCGGGTTGCATCCATAAACGCCGTAATGGTGGCACGGGGTGGGTGCGTGTGTAGGTTAATCAAAAACAAAAAGTCCCAGAGCTAAATGACAAACACCGGCAGAATTGGAGGTGCGTGTTGCACACAATCATGCAAAATTTCGACTGACAGTCATGTTAAACCAGCGTCCATTGGAGAGGAAGATGGAGGCAGGCAGCGAGCGATTTACAAAATGCTTTTAATGTATTCCCGGGTTTTGCTGCCAACTCGGTGGCCACAGCTCAGCGACCACCGAATAGGATGGCGCTGTAAAACAGGGAATCATGTAGAACCCGATCCCGCTCGGTTTAGCGAACGCACGGACGCACGCACGCGGGCACAAATTATCCAGTTTAGGGCACGAAATTAAGGGCAACTTCCGGTGCGATGGGGATGCCGGGGTTGCCTGCATTCATTGAAATTCTGCATGTCATTTCCATACAAATTCCCAGCCACTCTCGTGTGCATCCGTCGCAGGGAGTGCCTGCGAAATTACTCATCAGCCGATGCCACCGACTCGTCCCTCCCGCTCTGGTTCAGCAATTTTCCAGGGCCAGTCGTCTGGTTTTTTCTTCTTTCTTTTTTTATGCTTCTGCCTGTCTCATCGCTTCAGCACACTAAGTGGTGTGGGTAGGCATTAGCCTACCGATCCGGAGCTTAAATTATGGTCACCGTTTAAACCACGGAGCGAACGGGGCGCGAATCTTATAATCGGTTTAAAGGTAACCTCCACTTTCGTATCCGTCTGTACGGTCCGGGAAAGGGAGAAAAACGGGTGTATAATTGTACCCGGATTCCTGATTGTGTGGTAGCGGTTCCCGTTGTACCCCCTAAAATTGGTGTATTCCAAAGTTGCTGAGCTTTAAAACGGCTGGCAAAAGGACACGCGGCCAGTTACGGCATAGTGCTCCGCGGCTGTGCTTCCGACGACCAACGACGACGGAAACTACCAAGCGGAAGGGAGGCGCTGGTGGCACCGGTTGCGGGAACGGGGAGGAAATAAATGGCATACAGCTCGAACTACTAAACTGAACATAATTCTCCACTAAAGGGCACGTAAATTACATTCGTTCGGAATGCATTCGCGCTTTACCGGTGAACAGCGGAAACGAACCGACGTAAACCTTTGCGGGAGTGAGAGTGAGGTAGGGTGTAAAGGAGAAGCGGAAATACGGTAGCATTCCAGCCGGCTGCCCTCATTGCCAGCTTTCAAGCGCACAAACAACATGTAACTGGACAACCAACTGTCTGCTCCCCAGTGCCCAGCCACAACCCGTGCCCGTGTCGGTTTGAGGTTAGGTTTCGTAGCGCAGACGATCAGAGCCACGGTTCGGTTGCTCCGTCCGCAAGAATGCACCTGCATATGCACATATTTATATGTTTTATAATCATCCTACAAGCTTCGCCTGCCCCGTTGAGACTCGTTCTACCTTATTCTTGTCTTACGATGGAGCAAGATTTTCTGATCACTGCCCAGAGTAAAGCGAGCGCTAATGAACACTGTGTAAATTCTGCTTCTCTCGCCCTCCGAAAGCTTCTAAAATCCGGAGATCTAGCATCGGCGAAGACCATCTTTCACCAACCAAAGACACGGCCCTCGCAAGCCGGGTACAGGTTTTGCAGTATTAATAATATTTACCAAATTCCGGTTGGGAAATGGTTGGGAAAATCCCGCTCCGACATTACATGGCGTAAGGCGAAACTTTCACCATTGGCTGCGGCACACAATGCTCATTCGCATTCGTTTCTGTGTGCTTTTCCTCGATGGTCGATGGTCGCACGAACAAAGGGACATTCCGGACCAGTACTATTTAGTGTTCCTGTTGGTGTTGGTGTCTCACCAAAAAGCACTACGTTCGATATTGCAAGGGAGTGGTGCCGATGGGTTCAAAAGTTACCCTGAAATTGATCATAATTGCACAACTTTCTTCTACGACTTCCATTTAAAGCGCCTTAATATATGCAAAATGTTATTAAGAGCGTGTTTTAGTTGTAAATGCAAACTTTGTTACTGTTTGCATACCTTAAGGCGCAAGCTTAAACTAACAATACCTGGTTTGCTATTTTTTGTTGAGACAAGTTGCATACTTTTAGGCGTGTAGATGGTTGCATTGGTACACATTTTTTTACCTAAAAATATTGCATACATTAAGGCGGTGTAAATAGCCATTATTTGATACCTTTAACTTTTGAAAGTTCTATATCTTTTCCCTCCAAGGATTTTGAGTTTACGGGATACTTTCATCCCTCATTTTTACAAAAAGTGTATTAAAATTGAATGTAAGTTAGGTTTCTCCACACTTCACCACTCTTATACACCGAAGCCAAGATACTTTTCTAATCATCTCCTACAATCTTCCATCTGCTTGTTTGTAATATCACCTGGCGAAAAGATAAAATGTTCTTATCTAGCCGCTTACCTGTAGTAAAATCGCAAGCCTAACATCCTGAGCAAAGGACGCTGGGGCCCAACCTAACTCGAACCTCCTTTTCCCACTGGGCGCTACGGTAGCATTTCAGCCCAAGATCTTAACCTATCCAGATGTTTCGCTAATAATTTCAACCGGGATGGTTATCTCCCGCTGGAAGGAATTCTGAACTGGCAAACGCAAGGCTGCTACTGCTTCTGTTTAAAATTTTCCCATCCCTTCTCGTGTAGGCATCAACCGCTCGTTACGGTGGAGCGAGTGGGGCACGATTATTATCAAGGTGTAAACAAGCTGTCTTACGATTGGCTGCCCGGCGACTGCACGGGGACAGTGTTTCATCTTCGCGCGCGCAATGGGCTAGATTGGCACGGCCGATTGCGTTACTTCCGCTATTAGAGCACCGGGGGTTCCAGGCGATGCCATCATTTATGATTTATAGCGTACGAGCGCGTACTACGGACCGTTGCCGTGCCGGGCCCGGCTTGAGCCGGCATCGAACGGGTAAGCTCTATCGAGAACACAGGCCACCCATCCGCCACCGGTTTTGCGCGTTAACGTGCATCTCGCCCTTTGAAAGTGTAATTAAATTTTAATCTTAAACAACGTTCGATGGCTTAGCAAATGTGTTAAGTGGAGCTTGGCCATCCGCTTTTGAAGCAGATGTGCCCACCCTGTTCCGCCTTCACCTGCATCCTCGGCCAGATTCAGTAAGTCATCAAAAAGCAATATAGCGAATCGGGAAGCGGAAAGCTTACCCGGTTTGATGTAAATCCATTTCATCCGCCTTAAGATCAATGTACACACACACATCGTTGAAGTATCGTCGAACGGTCGCCACAGGTCAAAATAGGGACCGCGTCCGTCCCCCCGTAAAGGGAGAAACGAGCGAGCGCGTATAATTAGTGTCATTTGGAGAAGGATTTGTCCGTAAGCTGCTTCACGAGGACCACACAAACGTGTGCTTCAAGTTTTAAGTAGGCTCGTGAGATATGACACTCCAACCACCACCACTGGCAAATGCTCAAAGAAATCCAATTATCATCCGAGAGACCGGAGTAAATCCTCTTTGCACGATTGCTGCAATCAAAGTGCAGCCGGCGGATACTGTGATAGCCACGCGGTTGCGGTTGTAAACTTGCTGACTCCGATCACGGTGTAATGGAGCATTATAAGCTGAAATGTATCATGCATACAGCGAGCGAGTGCGTACGCGTTGGCTGAGCGAAGGCGAGATGCAAATTTACAAAGAGAATCTCTTATAAGGACGGTCTACATTATCGATTGGTTCAAGAGCGAAGACAAGTCTAGCCAAAGAGGTAGAAGGATGAAAAGTAACACGAGGATGAAAAGTATCACTCAACTTCTTCTTTGATGATCCAGATTTGTATTTTTTTGGAAATAATTCGATGATTTTATTCTTCTTTTTCTACTGCGACAACCGTTGTCGGTTATTGCCTGTGGCTCTAATGGGGTGGACTATCGGTGACTTATTGATGACAGTCAGTCCAGTGTATGGAAGACATGGTCCATAGGGAGTTTTTAGCCACTGTCGGGTATGTAGTTAAGTTAAGGGATAAAATTATTCGTAATTTAACGATTTAATGAATGTAGCAAGCAAGTAGCAAGTATCCAATACTTACAAATTAACATTTGTTCCATTGTTTTTCATAAAAAATGAAGTTTACGTAATGCTTTAGTTTTTGAAACATTATTCGTTATATGCTTATGAGTTCCAAACCATGACAAAATAAAAAGTCTGGTTTAAGAAAAAGTTAGTTTTCCCAAATTGGTCAACTTAAAGACAAAATAAAATGCTGACTTTAGTCATTGTGAAGAGTTTTTTTGAGCAAATATAGTAGTGATGTGCTGTATGAAGCGCATCCACGACTTCGATCCAACTCCGACTATTGTTAGTCCAATTCCGGCAAAATGGAACCACTAGATCCGCCCGGAGTCCGAGTCGTCCGGAGTCGTTCAGAGTCGTTGGGAGTCGTCCGGATTCGTTCGGAGTCGTCTGAAGTCGTCTGGAGTCGTTCGGAGTCGTCCGGAGTCGTCCGGAGTCTCTTGGAGTCGCCCGGAGTCGGAGTCGTCCCGGGTCGTTCGGAGTCGTTCGGAGTCGTCCGGAGTCGTTCAAAGTCGTCCAGAGTCGTTAGGAATCGGAGTTGGTCGGAGTCAACAGGAGCCGTGTGGTTTAATGTGCTTGTGATCTTTCACTTTGCGCGTGCACTTCCTATACAAGCCGACCTCGACCATCTCCAGATGACGCCGGATGACTCCGTATTTTTTTTTTTCTAAGCGCTTTTTCAAAATATTTAGTTTTTAGTATTTCCGCCAAAATATTTCAATTCAATTGGTGCGTTTTGTCCCAGAGATGCATATTACCGCAGCAACCCATACTATTTGGTCAAAAGTGTGTTAAATGGATTTTAAAAACAATTTCAATCATAAATTTTCTATATTCTTTAATTATAGATAATTAAAAACAATTCCTCAGATATAATCGCTGAGAAGTTACCAAGAAGGAGAAGATTACAATAGAAAAGTAATAATTATATATGCTCAATTTCAATCCTTCGTTTTGACTTTCAAATGAAATTTCATAAAAAAGTAAAGCTATGAATAACATTAAATAGCTCATTTACTCTTTACTCACTTCAAAAAACACCTACCAACCAACAAACGCCCGCGTGTATAATTTTCAGTCATTAACTTTGGCTTTTATCCTGCCATTGTGTGTCCCATTCAATACGGCACACCTTTCATTGAATTGTTTTTAGTTTTACACATTGTAAATTACCGTACCCTGCTTCTAGCGTACACTTAATACGCTAATTCGCTCCCTAAACACAGTATTTAACTCGCCTGTTCCGCTGCGCACTGTAATTAGCTTTAAATGCACAGTTGTACCGTTGTGAAGCAAATTAAATCTCACTTTAGCGTTCATTAAAAACAAATTAAGCTTAAAAAGCGCGTGCAACTGTGGTTAGAACACAGAACAAAACCGAACCACAAAACAGACACGTACGTCACACTAGTGTGACACTTTGGTAGAGTGGAAAGTGAGCCGTGGAGCAAAAAAAAAAACAAGTATCTCCCCAGAACTAATACTCTGTCGCACTGCTCTTTTCTGCCCACCTGCATCATGATCTGTTGGTGAAGCGGATCCCTGGTAGCTTTATTTCACTCGCCACGCATCGCAGCAGCATAATGAGCTAATTAAATTTGTAAATTAAATTTAATTTCAGCTACAACTCAAAGTTAATGAAAACTAATCACTTGTTTGTTCACCCGGGGGGTTGTGGCTTTACGGCCGCGGGATGGTTCATCAATTGATCTACCTCCTGCATTGCCTCACCGCCGCTCAGCCCGCACTTGACTGACCGCCGTGAAATTGTCATCGCGGAAACAAAAAGAGATTACCACGGTCGTACCACGCCACGCTCGTCCCTGCAGAGCTTACCTTCCTGTACAATGCTATCCTCAACACCCTGTACACACCCACCCGACCGAGACCGAGACACATTTGACAAATGGAATCGAAAAAGCGTAATAAGTACCAGAAAACCGACACTGATTAATTAATTGATTGATTATAACTGTTGCACTGATATGATTGCCGATATTTATTGCTCCCGATGTCCGGAGTCGGGACCCCACTTCACCAACGCACCCCTACCCAGGCGAAGGCAGTATCGGGGTGCATCATACCGTTTGGAAAATTGTGGAAGGTGGCTTTTGTGACGCGTCGTTGCTGCACCCCCCAAGCGCAAAACGGTCAGAATTAATGATAACGATAAATTTAACGTCCCCTTAACGTCCCCTTATCGCAGAGGGGAGTGGGAAGGGAAAGGGCTGCAACAAATGAGCTCGCGTCACGCATGCAGCCTTGCGCACCACCGTTGCAGGCCCAATCTGTGTACCGGTTTTACGGTTCACGGGCAGGCTCGGAGGCTTTGTGTAAGTTTTTAATTTATTTTATCCACCAGAGCCGAGCTTTTAATCTCCGATCGAGTGATAGCTGGTGGTTGAGTTTTGGGGTTCGCTTTTGTGCTGAGGGTGGGTAGGGATGTATGTACTATGTACGGTGGCTCTTTTGCAGCCGAACTCTCAAGGGATAGAAAATTATTCACTCATCGGTGATTGAATATTCAATTATAAAGGTAACACTTGGCTGTTGGTGGCGCGGCCTTGTAAATCATTCATGGAAAAATAATTAACTTTTTTGTTTCAGTCTCCCCCGACAATCTCGTGGAATGATTATTGGGCATCAATTGCTGTAATTATTAGTCTGGAATGGTTTACAACTGTATGTGCGGTTTAACGGCATTGTATTCCAATAATTAACCGCCCAGTGCTTGGAAGCGATAAAATAAACAAGGCAGCGTTAATATAGCATAGAGAATTCCGAATTGTTTTCATAGACAGTCCTCTTTGAAGTGCCTATTAACGTAAAATTTGTAGGCCCGTTCACACCTGCAGCGTCCATGGACACCAAACAATTGCGAAAAAGTTCATTCACAAAATGTGGAAATGAGCAATGTTCGTAGAACTCGCGCAGATTCTCCCAGTTGGAAAATGCTTTTCGAAAGAAACACCAGTAATGTTCATATTGACTAGTATGGCAAATGGAAAAGGCAACAATTGCAGGCTCAGAATAGGCAATGATTCCAGTACCAGGATAGTTATACAATTAGTTCCATTATCAGGACATATTCAGTTATATTTCAAGCCCCGGACTCAAATCGGCTGTAGTTCTAGGATCGGTGCTAGTTCGATATTCGAGGACTGGAACAAGTTGATGATTAGGTACTGTACCTGTATAACTTCAGATGCAGCACCAGGACTGGGACATGCCCGATTGCGTACGAAAGTTGCCCGCTGATGGGATAGCTGATACGATCGGATAGCCAAATTCCAAGTGGATCCTATTGGTATTGCATATTCCTCAAGAGTAGCCTGAGGAGATCAAGGTTCGTTAGTCAAAGGGCCCCTACTTCCATCGTTCACGATCCACGAGACCCCAAAATCTACGAGGCACCGGGCAACCAATGGTGAATTCGCTACTGCATATTGTTAGAATAGATAAACACTTTTTACTTGAACGGCATGAATTTTAGTTGAACGCTCTATAGCTCAATTCAAAGACAAAAAAAGATAGACAGTTCAATAAAAACACTTCCGACCCCGATTTCAGGAAAAAAAATCCTAGGTCTATAAATTACTGTAGGGGTCCATTGAGTGTACTCGACAAATCTTCATTGAACAGTTAATGATTCAAAAGCTTCATACAAAGTCGTCACTAACCATAGAAATATATCTGCTAATCTTCATATAAATCTCCTACATCATGGCATCCAAAATCTGAAAAAAATCTTTGAGAGGCATCTAAAAATTTCAAGGCCAGTTTAACAATGTTTTTATGGCAAAACGTCCCACCAAAAAACGCACATATGTAATAATTGGCAGGCAATCGCAGTTGAATCAGTGAATTTAGACTATATATTTCTTGTAGGTTTTATTTTGGGTTGCAGCCACCAAAAGTTTTACATCTCATATTTTCACATATCATCTGATTTCTGAGGCATACTGAACAGTTACTTAGACCACATATTGATAATCTTTTACCCAACATTGACCCAATATTGGTGCATTAATTGAATAATTATAGTAATATGTCTCATAGTACAGTCGTCAACTCGTACGACTTAACAACATGCCCGTCATGGGTTCAAGCCCCAAATGGACCGTGCTGCCATACGTAGGACTGACTATCCGGCTATGGGGGGGATCCAATAAGTCACTGACAGCCATACCCCCAAGTAGTGGTACTGGCAGGCCTTGACCGACAACGGCTATTGAGCCAAAAGAAGAAGAAGAAGAAGTAATATGTCAATGATGTTGCCATCAATGAGCAGCTATTTATTGTCATAAATTAAATTTAATTCACTTCACTTGTTTCTCTACTCAATCACATAGATAACAATATTCACGAAATAAATTAATTGTTTTGAACATTAGCAAGAATTGTTTAAAACAAAAAGGATTAATATCCCCTCCTCTGGTTTAAATAATTTTGTTTTATAAGAAATTTGCTATTTTCGTGCAAAACATCCAAATTTATTTAGTTTTTTTATGGAACTTCAAATTATAGAGATTTTCTTTTCACAAAAAAGAAAGCATTTATTGCAGAAAAGGACAATCAAATTAATATTATTAATTCTAAATCATAAATTGTAACTTATTTTAAATTCCAATTGTACAAAAATTTCAAAAATATACAAAAATATGTTGCCTGTGTTCATCGTTAAACTCAAATTAATCGTCTGTACTGCCACAATTTGTTTTACTTCGAATCTCACCTCGCATACAAAGAACAAGCGAGTGTAACAAATGTTCGACAAAAAGCTAAATACACACTCACACATGCACAAGCTTATCGGAGCGTTTAGTTCTGTAAGCTTAAAGGTTTAACTCAGCGTCAAACCATTTAACCATCGCGTACAAACAAACCGAACCGAGGCAAAGGAAGGAAAGGTTAGCTTTGGACAATAAAAATCAGTCACACATACACAAATACACACTCATATGTAACAAACGAACAACATATTGAAGGTGTATGTTAAATTTACCCATACCCGAGCGTAATGGACAGGAACGGTTGCTCGACAGATGTTAAGGTAGAATTTAGAAATTAGAATTAGCAAAAGCATTATCCAACCCCATTGCTCGGTGCGCAATGAACCAGGGATGCTATTTCGTTTCGATGCAATCGACCTACTCACGACCAACGGTGGGTTGTAATTTTTGTGTTACCAAATCCCACCTCCCCTGTAATGTAACGTCTAGTTGCCATATGGTGCCGAGAGTGGATGGACGAAGGCGGGCGAAGGGTATAGAGTGCTTGAGTGCTTCTTTCCGGAAGATTTAATTTTGTTTATTGCTTTATTTGCTCAGGTGCTTTGCGAGCTGATCTGGTTTGCCGTTCGGTACAGCTTTACCCCTTTTCAGAGCTGCTGCTGCTGCTGCATGTGTACGAGTGTGTTTCGTTTTGTTTGAAAGGATTAAAAGTTCCAGTGGAAGGTGAAAGGTGCGCAGTGGACATGCGAGGCAACCGAGGTACCGCTGCCATTCATCGAGGTTTCCCTTCCCCCCCCCCCCCCCCGCCCTCCGAATGAAGCTTACGCTTGAATGAAAAATGGAGTGTATCTCTTCGGATTATATGCCGTTTTTTTGTGGCGCTCTTCTTACGAGTGTTGTGGAGTTTTACAGGCGACTACCTTGAAATAAAAGAGAGGAAAAAGGGCTGAAACAAAGTTGATATGTGATGCTACGAGAGTGTGTGTTTTGTGCTGGTTTTTTTTTGCGAAGGACTCTAGCGGTTCGCCTGAAGTGCCCTCCTGCGGGCGATTATTCACTGCAGCTTTGAGGTATTCTTCTGGTTAGGATTGCTTTAAACACATGAACTGGCCGTATGTGCGGCACTTCAGCTAGGGCTGCATGCTCATCTGTCATGCATTATGCTGGAAATGAAGTGGGGAATGGGAGAGTGGAGCAAAAAAAGGTAGATATAAAAATATAGCTGGAGTGCAAGTGAGTTCAATTAATCAGTGTGACTGTAATGTTTTGTGTTTGGAGTATACATGAATTAGCTGTTGTTGGATATAAAAGTTTTTAATCTTGATATTGGACCAAGTAGGAAATATTGTAATTTAAAAAGAAAAATGCAAAATAATATAAATAAACATTTTGCAAATTTTTTTTTTGTTTTTATAGAGACTTTGAACCAATTGGCCTCATTCACCTCTTTTGCAAAATGTTCAGCAGTTTAGTATCACGAACTGCTTAGCTTCGCCTGATTATTTTAATTTAATTACTTACTTACTTTAATTTAATTATTACTTTATCAATAGTTGTTAAATTTCGTTAGTTGTCCTAAATCTTATCAAACATTGCGGATTTATTTTAAATTTCTACTAGTGTCAAACATTGTTGACTTATAGATGAAATTAGAGACGAGAGAGCCGGCCTATACAGGCTGTCAAATCTTTGCTTTGGGAAGATGGTCCAATCTAGGCTTGAACCCATGACGGGCATATTATTGAGTCGTTCGAATTGACGACTGTACCACGGAACCGCCCCTTAAAAACAACCTTAAATGCTCCTGTCAAATAAAATTAATATGATCTTTACAGAGGTTTCCAGTAGTTCTCATAGCCGTGGGACACTTTTTTGACTCCTTCTTACGTAAAATGAACTTTATATAATGGGAATTGGACTCTATAGCATCCTTGTTGGACAAATCCAATAAGAAATTCCAAGGCGTCTGTCCCAAAAGGGTTGCGTAGAGTCCAATTTCCATCATATGAAGTTCACTTCCCATAAGATAGAATCAAGGAAGTGTCCCAATGTGAACGCCTGGAAAACCCTGTATTGTCTTGCTTTACCAATCTTAAATACACATTATCTTCAGAACATCACTCATCACTCCATCACTTTACAATATTTACCAGTCATGTATTGGCTTGGTATAGGCTTTTTTGATAAATAACGAATTCTATATTTAGCAAAAAGATACAATACAGTTATTTGGCAGCGATCCTCAATGGTACTGTTCTTCGTTATCTTATGAAACAAAACATTCATGGTTTTCATTAAAAAAAACATTACCACGTGTATGCATTCTACTGTCAAACGAAAAACTGTATTCTGTTCCCTTTGCTTATGCTTCAGAAGAAGAAGCAGTTCCTTTTGCTTATCGGTCGAAACCAATCGCCAACAGTATGCTCAGTCATCCTGTCCCGAACTGCACACTGCTCACCTCGTTGCACCAGCACAATCAATAGCAATTTGGACAATTGGCCACAACATTAGGCACTTTCTGCCTGTGGAGACCCGACAAGACCTGCCCGAGCATGCAAATAGAGCCGCACGTAGACGGAGATAGAGGTACAAGCCACGGCTTCCCAAGGATCGGTAACGTTCGGTAGCCATGGTGACAAGTCTGTCTGGAAGCTTACCATAGTCTAATCTCAACCACGGTACAGGCTGGGAAATTTTTGTTCCGTTTTTTACTACCTCTCTCCCTACCTCAGCTATTGTGTGCTCAACATCGCCGACCTGGTGGCCATGTTTACGAGACCGAGTGAACTCGACACCGCTTTGCACACTACCGACAAACGTGAGTGGTGATGTTACACATGCCCCGTAAATCCGAACATTGCTTTTTCGTCTCCACAACCGTTGCTTTTGCTGGCAAAAACACACACACACACAACAGCACTGCTTCCAGTGCTTCCAAGCTGGCAAGCTCCACAACACGCTGTCTTGCACGCCATCCTCTGCCACCTGTTCCCGGGCGGCAACACGGCGCGAAACACGTCCTCGTATCGCAGCTTCTCCGGAGGAGGTAATTTTTTGCATACCTTACCGTGGTGGCGCGTGCAAGCATTTTTCCTCCGACAGCGAGCCACGCGATCCAGCAGAGCCGTAAATTGAAATTCGGAGACCATGTAGATGCCCTTTCGCCCGGGTACGACACACATCCCGTGCACACGTCACGTTTCCGTACGGGGCGAGGCCGCCCCGAAAACGGAAGGAAAAACATGACCCCCAAAGGCGTAGCTACCCAGCTAGAGAACCGTGGGTTTTGAAAATGACTTCCAACCTAGGGACAGATTATCGGTATGCGATGTTGGAATGTCTACCGTATTACCTTACGTTCCTGCCCCGTTCATCCCACCGCACACAACCTTGCCCCAGGCGGACGGGCTTCCACAGGGTGCTGCTTCCATTCCGCGATAAGGCGCATTTACGACGCTAACATGTGGTACGTTCGTGCCCGGAACACAACACCGCGCAATCGGAGACACGTCGTCATCCTTCCGTCCGCTTCCTGCCCTTTGCGGGTACGGCTGATCTCGTTCCATTCCAAACGGGGGTCGTCATTATCACCACCATCACCATCGCCGCCGCTAGGCAACGTCGTCCGATGGGCGGGCTGTATATGCAGGGAAGCGCTCGGCGGGAAGTAAAATTACATTCCCTCGTTCCCTTGCATGAGCAGTCACGCTACACTACACCTTAAGCCGTTTATTTCTGGCTCCTGTTTTTCGTCCTCCTTTGCCCATTTTTTTTCACAACCCGGCACAACCACCCAGAATGGCATGCTGAGAAGCAGACCAATCAAACCAAGATTTTCTTCACTGCCAGTGGTTTGCTGTCTGAATCGCGAGTGAGAATAAAAAAAAAGTGTTGTCCCATTTAAAACTGGTCCCAAGGTGCACCTGCACTAGGCCATTGCTCATGTATAAGGTGGGCTTGAAAGTGTTGATTGCTACACGGTTTTACAGGGGTTTCCAAGTCAGCTTCGAATGTAATCGTTGTAATGCACCGCGTGCAAGATGTTGATCCACATCAATCTGATATTTCATTTCCGTCATAATAATTTTTAATTTCTTCACCATGATTTTCAACACGACTTAAGCTGGATTGAGTTTGACAGTTCTTTGTAATATGTTTAAAATCATGTGTAAAAACTGAAATATCATTGTGAAGTAAATGCATCATTTGATAGCTGTTGAAAAACATCTTCGAGACGGTAATTATTCACCATATGTGCTGGAAGTCTTTAGCAGATTGGAATTAAGCTGTGCACGCTAAGTAAACCATGCGTAATATTTTTTTTGACCATCTTAATGCGTGTTGTTCTTCAGAAGTATGTATTATTTAAAATCTCCCCTCAACTGTTTGGATACCGATCAATTGGAATATTTCTTTATACACTTTCATTTCATTTCAGGATTGAGTTTTAATGTTTCAAGTTTACCTTTGCAATTATTTTTAATCAAAACTCTTTGTTTCTTTCTTAAAACAACTAACAGTTATGATCGCTTTGACTACACGTTACCAATGATTGTCTCAATGACAATTTTGTTCTATTTAATATTTTTTCTTAGTTTCTGGAACTGTGTTTTTAAAGTTTTTGCGAATTAATGTCGAATAACTAAAAAATGTTCAATTAATTTAATAAATTCATTTATGATTAAAATATTACAACAAAAGCAATACGGCAAAGCCGTCCCTACTGAATAAAAAAAATATTACAACAAATCAGCCAACTCTTCCTTGGCCACCGTTCCGTTCTTCCTTTAAATAATAATCAATAAACAACAACGCAACAACAACTAAGACGTCATTGAAAATTTCATTAAAATCTTGTAAGATACTACGTACTATTAGGTTCATTCATATTTAAATACTTTCATGAGCTTATCGTGAAAGAACAAAAGGAAACAATAAACTTTTTACTTCTCATTGAAACTAACATTAAAGAGGATATAGAATATATAACTCAACTCTTACTATTTTTGTCTCTGAAATCATAAATCAGCTTAAATACTTTGTAAATTTATTATAGTTTTTACAATAGTAAAAACTGGTTCATATACAGGCAAAAATAGGTGAGTTAGAATCAAAAATGGATGTCTAAGAGGTCTAAATTGATGCACACTGTCCAAAATTGAAGCATTAGAGCCAAATTTTGGCGGCAACGGCTGAATTGATTATCACTTTCACATCGTTTCAATGGTAGAATCTGCTTTATAGCTCGTTGCTGCTGCTTATTCCCATCTATATCTTAAATAACACGACACAAATAACATATTAACTCCACAAATACACTTCCACTTTCACAACGTGCAATTCGCTACTGTAAATAATAATGCTAAATCAATAGTTTTAGTAAATTTTAGTATTTCCTCACTGGCCCTTCAAACTGTTGTAGCAAATTGGACAGTTCCTTCCAATTTCATTCGGGCACAAATTTATGCGAAAACCTTACCCGTTCCATGCCATTCACACCGGATAGAGCAACCCCGTACCAATAAACCTCTCACTTTATGCTCTATAGAATTCCGATTTTTCTTTCTTGCCCACCGTATTCCACTTCATTTCATTTTAGTTTTTCTCTCCCACCTCTGTAGGTATTCTACAACAACAACAACAACATCGGGAAGGAAAAAGGTCGCAACACCATTTTACAATGCCGCTCGATCACCGTTCGGTTCCGTGGTTGAACGGAACGGGCTTTCGAGCGTGCCATCAAATTAGTCAAACCGTCTGTGCAATGGAAAACCGATCACACCGCACTAGCACAGCGGTTTCTCCTTTTCCCCGTGGGACAAATAGCTGTAGTCGATCGGTTGCAGTGTAGTTTTATTTTTTTTTTTGTGCTTGTGTATATACAAAGGCAAAGAAATGTATGCCCTGGAAAAGAAACCCTAAGAGCGGTGCACAATATTTGCAAAGAAAGCTTCACACCCTCGCATAAAAAGAGCTCCGAAACCCTCCCAAGGGTTGGGGGCATGGGTTCGGATGGCTTTCATGAAGCTGTTTCACTTCCCAGTTGCCGTCATTCGTTGATTTGTTTTTGCACACTTTTCACACCGCAAATGGTGTAAGCAATTGTATAGAGAGGTGTGAGTGAAAACGGCTTGCCAATGTCAATCAACTTCGTAAACGAAAAGAATTGAAGGCAAACACACACACACTGGGTGAGCCTTTCCGGTTTTCTTATTAGCCATTTGACTCACCTATTTTTATATTCACGCATTGTTCACGGTTTTGCTTCTGTGCGACGCTTTTGTTGATTAAATCTTCACACCTTCACGGCTTCACGGGACCTTGCGGCCAAGTGGCGCCACTCGTTTGGTGCTGATTCGTTAGCGGTGCGCGCTTTGCCACAGGTTTGACGCGCTTGATTGCGGATCATGATTGCGGTGGGCACGTGTTTACTATTTTATAGAAAAGCAATTTTACATCCCATTGACCCTGGAGGCGTTGGTTGGTCTTTTTTATGATTTTATTTTTAATTTTTCGATTCGAATCACACCAATCGTGCAACACTGCTGCCCTTCACGCCATTCAAGGATGCCAGAAGGATTAGTTTGTCTATTTTTTTTTGTTTATTTGTAATCATAAAATAGTATGCGTGACATGTGCCACTTGCAAGCCATTGGTTCGGTTTGGCCTTAACCTTATGTGAAAGCGGCAAAAAGTCGACCAACCAAAGAACACCAATATCGATGTAATCCTTTTATTCACCAAGGATACGGCATCACAAAGGACAAAGGATTGCAAATTTCCTATAACATAGAAAATCAAATCAAACATAAAATGAGTATTTTATTGAAAAGTAATTTATGGGTGGCATGTGATAAAATAAACACTTAATTATAAATACAATAATTAAATCAAAACTTACAACTTGCAAAAATTGTACCTCTAAACAGTAAATTCTTGGAAAATATTATTAATGGGGGCCTTCACGATTCTAGTTAGTTTTTTGTATGGAGTTTGACAGTTGGAGGCTGAAATCATGTAAACAATCCATACAAAACCACACAAAAAACTTGCCTGCGATTTTCAGTCTAGAAAATTTTGGCCTAAAAGCTAGAATTAGATTCGAGCACCTGCTCGAAAACACAGGTTTGTTTACATTTATCCCAAGGTGCATTAAAGAGATCAGGTGATCGAATCTGGAATCAAAGTGTATGTAGTCCAGGTGGTCTCATAGCATTTTTTCATAACCAATTTTGAAGATCACTTTTTGACAGAACGATTGAAAACTTTTGCTCCAACGAGCTTTCTGGAGGCTTGACGAATACTCAAAACACTCTTACAATCTTCATTCAGAAGCAGAAGCGATAAAAATCAGCCTTCTAAATTCATACACCTTGGGATAAGCCCACCTGTATATTCTACTCACTTAGATAGCTGCTCGAAAACTGCTATACAATGCAAACAGCTGACAGGCTGAAATTTCAGCCTACGAGCTTCAAACGGAAAGGGCCCTTATGTTGATAATTTGTTCAATTATTCGAGCACAGGTTCAACCTTTTTATTTTCCATCAATTATAATTTGGAAAATTTGATTATTTTCAAGAAAACAAAGTAAATTGAACCTAAATTTATTTTCTAAAAAATATGTTAAATGTAAAAAAATTCAAACAATATGATCATAAGTAAACGCCGAGAAAGATTAAATATAAACGTATCTAAAACTGCAGCCCACTTAGCATTTGAACCTTGAGCTTTAAATCTTGAAATTAATTAATTAAAATTTCAAAAAAGCACTTTCAATAAAACAGCTTCAGTTTTGGTAACAGCTTCAAAATTGCAAATTGCACCCGATCTAAACCGAAACTGACCGTTTTCGGCCAACATTGCACCGACAGCCGGGTAGCCAACAGTCAGCGAAACCGGACCAATGTTTCTTTCACCAAACACCAATCACTAGAAATGGGTTGCAGTGGCCCGAGCTGCATGATATTGGAGCACTTTTTGGGGAGGAAAAAAAATTGCACAACAAGCGCCCAACACACCCAACCACAACAACAACAAAGGTGATCAGTACAAAAGAAACGCACACACACACACATTCTTCCTGTGGCGATGAAAGCATTCGAAAGGGGGCCCTCCAGCTTTCTGCACGCTTTAATTTATGCAGTGGAAATTGAATTCAAACATACACATACATCATTCGGCCTGCTGGATGTATGTTTACGTTCATATGCGTGTGTGCATGTGTTGGCATGTTTTGGGAAGGCGCAGTTTTTCTCCCGTTTTTCTAAAAGTACAGATGCCCTGATTTTTTGTTTTGTTTGCTACGTTCACTTGGTCTCGTGTTGGTCTTGCACTGAAGCACCAACCTGGTAACACGAGAGAAACTGTTTCCCAGGGGCCATCGTCCAGCCGGTGGCCTCTGTTGACTGAACAAGTTTGCCAAAAGGTCATCTCGTAAGTGTACCAGATGAAGAGAAGGAGAGAAAGGAGCAGGACAGAGTGCGTGTGTGGCAAATATTGTAGTGTTGCAACAGAATCTGTGGCCAGATGCAGCCCGTTACGGAACGGAGAACTATGCACGGGAAGCAATGGAAGAAAGCACCCGACCCGGGATGCTTTGTGTTTAGTATCACGGCCACAGCACGGTGCTCTTAATGAATTTATTCGTTTCTGATAGTGTTTGTTTTGTGTGGCGTGCTTTTAAATAATCGTTCCACCGTGCAGCACCGTGCATTGAGTTTGTTTTTGTAAGAATGTATGTTAGGTTTGAAGGCATGGTGAGATTGCATTTAAATTGCTATGAAGGAATAAAATTTGAACATTTGCATTTTATGATTTGTGTTTTAGTCAATGATAGGAAATTAATATTAATTAACGGTCGTTTGATATGAAAAAACAAGCTATTGATGCAATAATTTCCATTTAAAGTGAATATAACTTTTCTTCTATTTAACGTAAATATAAATATAAGACTAATTTTCTTGTTTTTTTCCTGAAATAACCGTCTCTTCTCCATCTCTCCAAGTCTTATTTAATCCACCATACATCTCTTTGCAACATCATCAGCATCATTTTAAACACCTTCAAGAACAAACAACCAGGCAGCTCCACCGGCGTGGTATTTGCCGTTTTAAATCCACAAGTTCACACAATACCCACAGCTTGCTAACCCTTTCCTTGACCTTTTGTATGTCTGTGTGTATGTGTTTTCTTGTTTTTGTGTTCTTTTTTCATTCAAAAATCTTTTGTGTGTCTTCCCCTACCAGCGCTTTTCACATGAAAGCGCGAGCAATCGATGGACGGAGTGAAAAGGGCAGCGAACTGCAACATTGCCGACGCGAATGACCCCATTCAGTGGCATGGTTCATGCATGCCTAGGGAACTATGGTACATTGCAGCTCCCTTTTAAAAAAAGAAATACAAACAAGAGACAAAGAATACAGTAAAAGAATAAAAAAAAACCCACTCAGAAACAAAACATGCAATTTTACACATAAATCAGTCGTGTATAAATGGATCGGAATGAACGGCAGAGAGAGAGAGCACAGAGAAAAAGAGAGTATGTGAAAGATTTCAGGCATAGCCATCTAGCCATAGTCACGAAAGTGAATAAGCGACAAAACAAAAAGTTCCCAACACACATACGAAGCTCTATGACGTCGAATATTCTTTCCCGTGCTCATCCCGTCTGGGGAGTTGTCTTGGGCGCGACATGAAGCCAGAAAAACAACGGTCAGCTCACACGACAGCTCGCGCGCAAGGGAACAAAAGCGAAACACATGGAAAATGTGGATCAGGTTCTTTGTCGCGCCCAGCACATTTTGCACACCTGGCACGCCATACGGGTCGCAAAGGGGTGTCATACCGACACCCGTGGTTGGTCAAGATTGGACAGCGCTAGGCCAGTGTAGGGCGCTGTGGGACTCTGTGGCGCAGGCAGGGTTTTACTAGAATTTCCGTGGAAAATTTATCACATCTCAGTGCCGTGCTGTGGCACCAGCGTGCGACCACGCTTCATTCAAACGCGATGCTTCCTATTTCACCCCAACGGAGCTGCACAGTGGACTGCAAACTTAACGTCATATTTATATTTTTACTTTCTTTCTGCATTTTTCCATAGGTACTTGCGCAAAGTATACATTCTATTTCGACTCTATCAACAATTCATACTCAAGAATTAGGGGCAGAAATTTGTTAATTAATTAGAAATGCAATTCCAAATAGGCTATTTCTTCTTCCTAAACAAATGATTTCCAATAAGCATGAAATGCATTTACTGGCTCATGTTACAATTAAATATGGCTTCAAATAATTTTGTTGAATTACTTTAAAACATATTTTAGGTAAAAACGGCTGTAGCTCACATAAATTAATAAAGCGCCTAAAGGTATGCAAATTTCTTACAAAAGTGCATTTGTTTAAAAAAAAACTCTTTAACAACATCAAGGCTTTTTGGAACCATCACGAACATTGACCTGACACATTTTCGTAGTATTTATTTTACCGGCTAAGTTATATGCAATGAGCAGTAAAAGTAATTAAATATGATTGACGGAGATCATACGACTAATTACTGATAATCAATATTTTTAACGAAATCATTTATTCAGCTTCCGTTACTCATTCGTAAGTTTAAGTTTGAAATATCCGTACTATTAAGTTTGTTACTTTACTCTGTAACCTACTGTTTGTTACGATCACTTTTCCCGCCCTTCTTGCTGTATGTTTCCATGAACCTAAAGCGACAAAAACGAACGCAAACATATTGTTAAACCCCCTTTGAAGGAACAACAGTAAACTTGCTGTGCTGTGTGCGCTGCTTTTATTATCCTTCCTCCTTTTTCTCTGCATTCCCGAACAAAAGGCAGCAACGAACGCATCAAAAGAATTCCACCTCTAAGCGCGTTAATGCTGACCGACGTAACACGGGGGCTGTTCGCCGTTTGGTCCGACACCCTGCAGCCCAGTTAAAGGGTTGATGCAAACAATAAAGCGGAAATCGAGAAGACTTATTTTGCACTCCTGCTGCTCATGCAAGTCATTCTACCCGGGCAACCATCAGAGCACCGTTTGACCTCGTTCTTATGCTCAACCCAAGCTTTTGATACGTTTTCACCGGCACCGTACGGAAACGGTAGCGCTGCAAAGCGGCGGCTGCATATTATTCTCGCCCGCGCATAGACACACGACATCACGACTTCTTCTGTCATCGCTGCAACGATGAAGCTGTAAGCTTACAGTCAGAACAATGCTTCGCACTGGCTGAATAGCAGTTGCTTCCCGACGAGGGTGCCTATTTTTACCCCCTTCTCGTTCTAAAACACATACGCCCGAACAGCCAATGAAACGAGGATCATGTTCAACCTCCTGCCGAGCTGGCATGCTGCTGCTGATGATGCCCCAGGTTACGAAAAACCCTTTGACAGCAGCTTTGCCCAAAACCGGGGCTGGCGCGCTGAACCCGGCACACCCGAAGCCGAAATTGAATCACTTTCGCGGTTTTGCTACCGCAACCTGTCGCGTTAATTACATCGAGTTGATCGAGTTAATGCTTTGGGATGTTGTTTACCGGAGGTGTCGCACCGAGAGACACCGGTAGCTTTGTGGATGGAGCTGAAACAGCTCGGTGCCGGGTAAGTGGCGAGTGGGTGTGGCGAAGGGTATTGGTATGATTATGATGCTACTTTGGTACTTTCCCGCCGGTAGCTGGGTGGAATATGTCAACGGGAAATTAAGCGCAAGAGCAGAGGGTTTAATAGAGGCGTACCTTCAAAGCTCGCATGGAACGTACAAGCGTGAGGTGTTTATCAGCGTATAGATGAAATGTGTTGTATTTAATTTTATTTTTATTTAATTTATAAGAGCACTAAACATCAAAAACAATATTATTAAAAATGTATAATGTAATATTTTTTCTTTATTTTACTAAAAACAGTCAAGGAAAAGAATGAACCAATAAATGAAACAGAAGAAAAAAAATAGTTCAAAAAATTATACAAAATGTCATGAAACTTGATAAAAATGTAAACGAAAACACTTCATAAGCTTTAGTCATGATTGATTAAATAAAAATTGTCAGAAAATAAAAAACTGTAAATAAAAAATAAAAGTAAAGCACAACGTAAAGCTTTGAAAAGTCTGGGAAATTTCCAAATAATCTAATTATATTTATCACACTTTCCATGCACATCTTTGCACAACCGCTGACGTGCTAACCGCTCAGTTGCTCGTAATGTGAGCCTTTATTTTTTACACCCCAAAACCGATCAGTGTCTGCTTGCAGTATGACTTCATTCTGTCGTTCGGTGAAACGTTTCGCTCAAAACCCCCTCTTCTGACACGCCCCCATTACAGCCCCTTTACAGCGAGATGGATGTGTGCTTTCTATGCGTATGGAAAAGTTTTTGTCTGCCGACACTCGGTGGAATACTAATTATGCTAGCCCGGGCCAGGCCCGCCGGCAGCGCTCAATCTGCCATCACCCTTGGAGTTCCTGAGTAGCTGGCGCACCCAGCGCCGGCCAACGTCACCGAACCGTTTCGGGCATTACGTTAAAAAGTAATTTCAACTCCACCAGCGTCACACAACCTGCCACTCTTCCACATCGCTTCCGGATGGTGCATCGAGCGTCGACAAAAACATCCTGCAGGCGCTAGGTTGACGCAAAAAGACCGCAACCTTCCATTAAGTGTAATTTTATCATCCGATTTGCCATCAAGCTGCCAGCGAGCAAATTGCAACCGACAGCAGCAGCAGCATTGGACCCGGGTGCGGTGGCTGCTTGCACTCGCGGCACCGGGCCTGATTGAAGAATGGCCCTCCCGGCTTGCCTAGGACGTGACGCTTTCGTCGGTCGCACACCCATCGAACGCGCACCGAACAGTGCGCGCGTTGTTGCCACGACACGGTTGTGATGGAGCTTTAATTTTAGAGCTTTTGGTGTTTTTACCCTAAAAAACCAATGTTGAAGTTAGGCAGGGGATGAAATTGGGTAGCTTTATTTGGATCGATAATTTGCTGCTGCATACTTCGTTAAAAAAATATATACATAAAAAATAATAAATAGCGTACGAGTGTTTTGTGTATGGTTCATCCATACATTATTAAGATAAAGTTTAAATACTAAAACCTGTAGTAAATAGATCATAAAACTTTGCTAAATATCCTAAACCTTTATTTTAATAATAGACGCAAAGAAGTAATCTGTTGCACGCCAAAGCTGGAAAAGAAATAATAAAACAAAATAATAGTAAAAAAAAATCCCAACGTTTACGTCCATATAACATAAATTTACAAAAAATACATTGATTGATGAATTTATTTATTTATTCGTTTAATTTTTATTGTTTACATCTTTATTTATTTATTTATTTTTCTTGTTAACTGATGCGGCAAATGTATGAATGCGTATGATTTTAAAATCCAATTTTAAAAATGGATAAAAATTTTTATCCATGTTGTTGGAGACCTCCAACGGGCAACATCGACTACCCAACCCTACTCCTACGACTGGACATCTATGCTCCAACGGCCCCTCTACGTCCGCGACCTCTGCTTAATGTCCCTCGTCGTCGAACGAACTATGGCTCAGGAGACCCTATAATCTCTATGTGCAGTGCTTACGTCTCTAAAGTCGTTTAAAGACAACATTTACGCCAGGATATAGTCGAGTTATGTTTGTAACCTAGGTTAAGTTTACACCTAAGAAAATTCATCAGGACTATAACTGTCCATTGAATAAAGATCTAATAATAATAATAAAGCTCTGCCTTATCAAATTAAAGTTAAATGTTTCAAAGTGAGCATTGCTTACCCATTGTCCATAAAGGGGTAATACTTTAAAGCAAGTGTTCTCCTAAATTAATTATGCAGGAATGTGCGTTGCCCATGCGATGTAGCTGGGTCGTAAATGATAATATTTTTTTAGAAACTCAGCTGCGTCAATTAAAAGAAAATAATATAAAAGAATCAAAATTTAAAAAAAAAAACATTAAAAGAATACATTGATAGCAAACAATCAAAGATAGCAAGCAAGCAAAATAAGTGTTGACATCGTGTTGTGTCGTGGTAACTGAGTTAAATAATTAAAATAAAATCAAATGAAAGAAAACAATGGATGAAAAAAGATCAAAGATGACGAAATAATATAATAATGATAATAATCTCTATTTTAAAATTCTAGTAAAGGCTGATCAGCGTTACTTTCCAGCGGATGCTTGGATGTTTTTTGCTTAGTTTACATCCATACAATGGCAACCGCTTTGGTTATGGAAATCGCAACGCCGACTTGATTTTGTAAGATTGAAAAAGTTAGGAGAAGAATAATGCAAATTACAGTCAGAATTCAATAGATTAGGCCTAATTTTTAGCTGAAATATAGCAAAAATGTGTCAGGCTTTCGAGAATTTAAAAATACCACACAGACGGATAAGTCAATCCTTGCTTAGTCCATACGAGGCTTAATCCCAGGACGGGCATGTTGTTAAGTCTTCCGAGTTGACGATTATACAGCAGAACTCCCCAACAAAAGAAAAAAATACGAAAGCTACTAGACTGGATAGTTCCTTGACTGAGATAGATGCTGGTACTATGTTTGGACCCAAATTAAAAATGAAGCAGTATCAGGGCCTGCAATTCGGGTAGGGTCTCTTTCAGGACCGATGTGGAATCTTAATCAGTTCTAGGACCGGTATGGGTATGGGATATTGTTCATTACCGGTAGGTACATGTTTCAGGATCTGTATGGGGACGGGATCAGTTCCAGCACCGGTATGGGTTCAGTGTAAGTTCTGGTATGGGTTCGGGAACAATCCCAGGGCCGGTACGGCTTTGGGAGCAATTCCAGCACCGGTATAGAGTCAAGATCAATTGCAGGACCGGTGTGGGATTGGGATCAATTCCACGACTGGTATGATGTCAGTTAAAGTACTGGTAATGGGTTGTAATCAGTTCCAGGACCAGTGTGGGTTTATGGCTAATTCTAAGACCTGTGTGGGATTGGATCGACATGGGTTCAGGATTAGTTCCAGGATCGGTATGGGTTCTGAACCAGTTTCTCTTAATGTGTCCCTTGGAGTTAAAAAATCCGTTGCTCGCATCCTAAAGATATAAAAGTACTTAAAATATCTTGCATAACCCCGTAACCGGGCCAAATTAACTAGTAAAAAAAAACATGACTAAGAATTTAACAATATGCCCCGTAATGTGTTGAATGAAGTAAAAACACAAATTCAAATATTATTCAGCGGAGTAAATCAATCTCAAGAATTTAAAAGCATCAATACATTTGCCAAAAATCAATCCTTCATTTGTTATTGAGGCGACCGTTACGCCAACAGCAAACCACACATGAGCTCAATCACATAACAAACAACGTTCAATCAACCGATTGTTGCAGATGGTGTACCATTGTACACCAATCGAACAGTGAGTTCACCAAAGCACGAACGACAGTTTTATTTTAAACCCCATCCATTGTGCTGGAGCACTACAGTTGCTGCAGGCATCACACCTGCAAGGCAGTTCAAATACAACGCACACTGTGTTGATCAATTCTATTTTCTTCTCTTCTGTGCTGCTGTGCAATGACTTTTAGTACAAATCTGAATGGTGTTCTCTCTTGTTTAGTTAGAATTAAGCTTTGTTTGGTTTCGTGTTCCACTTTGTTTCATTTTTCATTTCGCTGCCTTCCCAGAGCTAGTATTTCCCCTTCTTTTATTTTTTTACAAGCGAGTGATTTAACAGAGAGTTCATTTCATGCTGGTCTGTAGGCTATTTGTTAGGCTTTCCCGTTTGCTTTCTCCCCTTGGTTGCGATCGCCACAAAAATGTGGTAAACATTTTCAGCCTCATTCGTTTTGGGGTTTTCTAATACTGTACCAGATGCAGAGCTGTTTCTATTAGCTCCACTTAATACTTTCCACCGCATGGGAGAAGCTATTCGCAAACGCTTTTGTTTTCTCTACTCTCTCGCTCTCTCTCCCTCTCTCTCTCTCTCTCTCTCTCTCTCTCTCGCGCTTGTACGATTTTTCCATTCATTTGTTTTCGGTTGGGAGGCTTTTTTGTGGGTGTTTTTTTTAGTTTTCTGTTTTGCTACAACACTCCATTCACCCTGTATGGAAATCTGACATTCGCCCTGCAGCGCGCACGAGCGTGGCAGGAAAAGCCAATCATCGGTTTTCCCATCCACCACACGCTCGCCACACGCTGCCACAAAAAAATGACTTTGATTTTCTGCTTACATTCTTGGTACTTTTTGCGTATTTTGATGCTTTTCCACCGCTCGGGCCGGGCTCCACCCGGTTTTAAGCTGCTCCACACAAGCCTAAAGGCCTAAAGAGTTCGGCGTGGAGTGAACCTAGACAAAGCGCCACCGTGCACAAGGGTCGAATGGAGATGCATTCTTTTTGTTTTATTTTTTATTTTTTTTGGTTTTGTTCGATGGAATAAAGTCAACGTACCCCGTTTCCTCGAACCAGCTAGAGCTCTGTTCCACTGTACGGAGACACCTACCAACCATCATCATACCAGATTTCACCGTCGATGCAGGAGGATGCAGGAGAAAAGAATCAGGTTCCAGCTGTCATACGAGCTTTGAACACACTACATGGAAGCAACCGGTAAGCGTGATGTATGGTTCCCCGTTGTCCATTCGGCTTCGGTGGCGGCACTGCTACGGGCTTTAGCTTCAGAACGGAAACAAATGCCACAATTCCAGGTCTGGTGATCCTATTGTTCCTGCAGGCGCTTTCCTGCGAAATTGCTCGGGGAACTGCGGGACCCCTTTTGGCTACCTGTGCTGCTTTTCACCTCCAAGCAGCGACGTTTGTGCTGTGAGGTAAGTTTCATTTCCTACTGCTGCTAGCAGCGTCAGTGGTACCGAAAAACACCTCCAAAAAACAAACGCCCGGCTTCAAACCGAACCGAAAACAACAAACCATACCACACATACTGGGCGTACTGAGCGAAAATGATAAATGATGAATTGACTTCAAAATGGTGGACGCGCTCATGCGATACCACTTCCCTTCACCCCGGGTTGCCGATCGTTGTCGGGATGGAAAATTGGTTGCCGGCGTAGTTTCTCTTGGCTCATTCGCTCTTCCTTTCCATCCAGCAGGGCTGCATTTCGACCGCTAACCTGTGGCCAACAAAACTGGACGCTAGATTGGTTTGTGGTTTGCCCCTTTCAGTATCATACGATACGTGGTTGTTTTTTTTTTTTCTTTGGCAAGGAGGAACGTTTTTGAGGCAATCTGTTATAGCACGTGAGGTGTAATGCTGGTGCTTGGTTTGTGGAATCATCTAACTGCCGGGGAAGTCCGGTTAGGTCCGGTAATGAAATCACAGAGCAAGGATGATTACGTGTGAAGATGTGCTTAGAGAAGCGAGCACAAAATTAATGATGCTTAATTAAACCGTTTCTTCGCAAAGCAAAGTGAGTTGACACCGCGCAGGATGATGAATTGTGTAAACGTGGGTTTAAGAGTTACTTATTCATCGGGAAGTAAGGTGAAAAATGAACCATATAATGAATGTTAAAAGAATGGCTTAGAACTAAATCTAAGGCAACAATTTCGTTACGTTTCAGTTAAACCTGGCGGGTTCTGGCACACTTGCAATATTTTATTATGGCACCGATGGCGACCCTAGTCTCTTAGACTCTCGGACTTATTCATAAGAGCCATTAAGCGCGCATTTATAGCAAATTGAAAGTCTATCTTAGGTATTGCCAAACTACCGAATCTTACAAAGGATATTTGTGAAGCATGCAGCAAGCTCATCGTAAGGGGCACTCGTTATGAAAGGCTCGACTGTAGTGTTTAGGAAATTTACTGAAGATTTCATGGTCGGAATAAACATAAATATTTACTATTTTAATAAAAATAAACTATTTTTCGAACAAACGACTACTACCTTCTCGACATTCTTCAAACCAAATCAAACAAAATGCAGCTACGGTTAACAGAAGCTACATAGAGTGATGCTTCTTTGTCATCAAACGCATCAAAATGCTTCAACCGAGTGGTAACCCATCTTTGGTCAACTGCATATATTCGACTGTCCCTGCATCAAACACACCTACTACCACCTTCTTTCAGCTTCTTCCCAACGCTTCAGAAAACTGAAAACTATTTCAGGCAAGCAAACTCATCCTTCCTGCTTCCGACTGCATGTGGAATGGTACCCATTCCACCTTTTCAGTTCGGTGCAAAAGTTTTGTTACATTTGTTACCGAATAAATTACCATTTTCGTGTGCACACATGCACCGCTACTCTCATTCATTTTATCCCAATTTTGTCCAAGCTACAATTTGCAATTTGCCGACCATTCAACAGTGCTCGGCAACAGCTCGATCCGTACCGTTGCGCAGCCGGTGGTCATCACACATGCGTTGGCATTTTTGTTCAACGTTCGACTTTCTTTTCCCGAATTGCTAATGCACTCGTAACTTTATTCGAACGAGCTTTTCTGCGTGCCACTGTGTGAGTTCTGTGTGTTCTATGTTATTCTGTGTGAGTTTTTTTTAGGTTTTGTAAAGGTAACGTTCCGGTACCGAGATCAGTAAGGCGTAGCGGTAACCGCTGCGGGACTAGCACAAGTTTGTCAAGCACTATTTACATTGGTCTTTACTAGCATGTGCTGTTTAAACAAGATCGTTGGTTGTTCTTTTAAGATATATGGTTCTAATTCAATTTATGATTATGATTACGGTTTCGCTTTAGAAAAGGCTATTATCTGATGATAAATATTAGACGAACTTTAGCACTGATTACTCATGATCATAAGGCTTGTATTGTTTATTTGAATTTACTTTAAAAATTTAAGTTATTCAAAAAAATTAAATAAGAGCTTCTTATGTATTTAGTTTATTTTCTATCGCATTTTAATGATTGCCATCTTCCTGGAATAAAATAATTATAGAATGCATTTCATTTATTAATTTATTTAATGTCGTATCCACCATCAAGGCTAAATAACGTAGACTTAAAACTGATAATTATTAAATAAATATTCAAAATGTTCAGTTATTTTACTTAATTTTTTTTTCAACAATATTCTATGTAACAAAATAAAAAAACACATTGAAAAACATTACAAATTCGTTTGATACAGTCGAAAAACAGCTGTTTTTCAAAACACATTTTTTGCCATTCTTATTATTCCATCACAGCAACGAATGAAATTGGGCTCTTCTCCACGTCATCGAGACAAATACCTGTTGGCACCTGTTGCTGTAGCCCAATTCGACACCGAACGATAGATGGCGCTAGCACACCTGAAGCTAAAAATAGCACAGCCATTTGAACACTCAGCGTCACACGCATCGCGAACGTTGCGAACGATAGAAAGTTACGGGCGATAAGCGCTGTATGTACGCTCACCAACTTCGCCTCTTTCGACTGGGAGCGTGGCGCCTCCTGTAACGCGGCTACCCGTGGGTCGGATTACGGACTGATTTGAGGGCGGGATCACTGTGCACCGGACCAGGCCATGTTGACGGGGCGTCCGCACTAAGCTGGCCGTCAATATGGGTGTCACGGAGGAGTCCGAGACATTCAGGTTGGCTAAGGAGAGACACACCGAGCGAGGGGTGAAAACCAGCAGCTAAGAGTCTCCGCGGCAAGCAGTAGTGGGATCGCGTCCCGGAGTGGACTGCCAGTGCCAGCCCGACCAACACAGTCACACTGTAATCTTTTTGCTGTCGGTTTTTTTACAACTAATGTGTCTATAAATGTTTTCAAATTAAATAAATAATTGTTTATAATTTTAAGTTTACTTTTTTGTAGTATTCTGTTCCCATCAAATTGAAATAATTCTTAGGATTATTTCTTGTTTGATTTCTATTCATTTAATATTCTTTTAAATTACATTAGTTATTTATATTGCTCTTATATTATATTTAAAACAGTTCATCATTAAAAGCTTTTTGTACAAATAATTTAAAAAATATCAACATACTAGATCTTACCACTAGGTCCCCTTTGGAAGTCTTAGCACTGTCGGTCGCATTCATGTTTTTGCTTTAACTAGCTGTTTAAACAAAACAATGTGTATCTGATATGAATATTTATTGATGTATCTGAAACGCAAAATAGCTGAAATTTTAAAACTCCGTAATCGTAATAAAAATAATAAATAAGAAAAGATTTGGATATTTAAACAAAAAGATGTTTATATATTACAACTTTCAATGATTCTCATCAATACTCTACACTAAAAATATAGATCAAAAGTTTTGTGTTAGCTGCAACTTTTAATTCAATAATATTTATCAATTGTTTTAATTATTAATTAAGTTGTGTGGGTTTTGTGGAGTACTCATTAAAGGAACACACGCTCAAAATCTGAACACATCTTAATAACAGTAAAATACTTCAATAAATTCATCTCCAGTCCAATACACGTTGCGATTTTAAACATTCCCTGAGAGACTTGAACCCAAGACGGGCATGATGCTACAGCGGTCCATGTAACAGCGACACCACGGGACAGGCCCAGAGCTTTGCGATGAGAAATGCAGTTTGGTTATAAATTCAACTCAGATTCCTGTCCTTAGACGAACAAGTTTCAAATGATGGAAGAAAAGGACGCTGACAAAGCAAACAATGATGATAACTTCTGAAATACATGTTACAGCTTAATTGCACTATTTAGACATTTACAAATAAAAAAATGCGGTCAGGAAAAATATTATACCTTAAATGCTAAAGCTTGCAGAATAATTAATGTGATGTAAAGTAATACACACTTAATTTAGAAACTATTAACTTTGAATAACTAACTAACTACTATTAAATAACTATTAAACTATTAATTATTGTTATTGTCATTACTTTCTTGTATTTTTTAAACAAATTTATACATTTCAAAAATTAGAAAACTCCATGCAAAACATTGAATCTGGTCTGTATTTACAGAAAAGAATTGCTGAATTAAACTTAATAGGAAAGTTATTTAAAAGATCCATTTATTTAATAATTATATCATCTTTATAAAATCACTATGTGCATACAGCACATTTATACCAATTATTCTACAAACTATGTGAAAACAATGGCTGTCATTTTTTCTGTTGTTTTGCTAATTTGAATTAAAAAAAACTTTGCTTCCAATCTCAGTTAAACCAAACAGCAAGCTTTCAACACCGGTATTGCAGTTTTGAAAATTTCAATCAACCTTAAAACTTTCCATCAAAATTCTTTCTCCCATATTTTGTAGCTTACCCCTGCCAGACACAGCCCCGCATGTCAAAACGTTCACCATCTAATTGTGTACAGTTCACTGCAAGCAAAGCGTACATATCGATATTAAAAACACGCATACACACTGACATCACGTTAAATGCTGCCCAGGTATGCCAGTATCGCGCAACTCAGCTGCATCTCACTGCACTATACTTTGCTGCAATCAACACATCATACGATGCACACATTCGCATGTTAAAACAATAAAAAAAATGGACGAAAAAACAACGTAGCTCAACCACACCTAAACCTCCGCTACAATCTGTGTCTCGGAGACTCGGAGAACAGAAGCGAAAAATGATGAATGTCGGGCAAAAGTTTTCAATAATAAAAATTCCAACTTGAACCAACCGTTTTGCTCCGCGCTGCGTTTGTGTGTGTGTGTGTTTGTGCTGCACTGCGCATTGCATACAGACAGGGGCAGAAGACAGACCGCAACAAACCCAGCGGATCGCATACTTTTGCCCATATGTGTATGACGTTGCTCTGGTTCACCTTCCCTTTTCCCCCTCTAGGGCCCTCTAACAACCAAACGCCTCGAAAGCTTTTGTGGTGATCATACCACATACCGCGTACCCGTAAGGCGCTACGTTTTTGTGTTCAGCACTGTCAGCGCCGGCAGTGCAATCACGACGTTGTACTAGCGTCCGCTAGATGGCACTAGAAATGATAGGGAGTAGCAGGACGACAACGTAGGGACCGAACATCCACGAACCATAGGAGAGCAGGGATAAACGATCGCACCGATAGGAGAGCAGGGATAAACGATCGCACCGATAGGAGAGCAGGGATAACCGATCGCACCGGGCGATCGTCTTTCTCTTATCATTCCGACCGCCAAACGGTACGCTCGTGAGGTTCTTCCGTTCCGGTTATCTGTGCGTGATTATAGTGCGTATTAATAAAGTTGGTGTACGACTAAAACCCAACAAGTGGTGACCCCGACGTGATCCGCGCATAACGAAAAAAACGGAAGATAGTGCAATAGTGAACGCTACATTGCGCTGTTTAAGGTGCCGTTGTCCAGGAAGATAGTACAACCGCACCGACCAGCTTCCTCTTCGTGTGCGAGCTTAACCAACGCCGCCGCACCGCACCGCGCAGCATCCTCTCTGTGTGAGAATTTGTGCAATGTCGTTGCACAGCACCGTACTGCACCGTGCTTGAGTTCATCGTCACACCAAACTGAGCCACGTTTAGCTACGTTTCGCCTGAACCACGTCATCGTCTCGCAGTACGCATTGACTCAGCAAAGCTAAACGCACTTTGGCGCATCGTGCACAAACGGGCAAACCAACCGCGCATTGCACCAGTTCCGAGCGTCACCGGAGTCCTGCCATCCATACGCACAGGCAGTGCCATCCTTGCGGACCCCATACTCGGCATTAAAAGTGCAAGCCGGTTTCACATTCCGGTTGCCGTCATCACCCTAACTCAGTGGCACCGATCGGCAGTTGCAAAGTGCCTGCAGCACCGCAGCAGGATAATCATCTTGCGGCAAGTACCGTGTCATCGGGATTATCGCAGCTGCACCAGAAATCACGTGAAACGATACCACTGCTGCGTCATCGCTCTCATCGCAGTTCATCGACGCCACCTCGTGGCAACCGCCATCGCAATTCATCGACGCCACCTCGTGGCAACCGTCATCGCAGTGCATCGAAGCCACCTCGTGGGAACCGCCATCGCAGTTCATCGACGCTACCTCGTGGCAACCGTCATAGCGGTGCATCGAAGCCTTCCCGTGGAAATCGCCATCGCAGCTCATCGACGCCATCGCAGCTCATCGGCGTCACCTCGTGGCAACCGCCATCGCTGTGCAGCGACGTTATCGTTGCAGTTTATCCACCACAAGGAAACCATCGGTGAGCGCGTTCCATTTTATATCATTTTTTTTTTGTTACTCTGAATATTTTTTTTATTACGTGGTCGAATATCACCAAACCATTGTAAATTGCCGCACTACGCACACTAGATTAGCCAACAATAATTATATCATATTACATTATTATATTCATTTACACATTATTACATCATTATATTCATTTACACATTATTACATTATTGTATTCATCCACACAATATTACATTATTATATTCATTCACACATTATTACATTATTAAATTCATGTACAAATTATAGTCGGTCGCGCACATTATATATGGTGAAATTAGGACAGTGTAGTTAGCATAGTCGAAAGTGTCAAACGAACAACAGCCATAATTGTGAAACGTAGTGATTGCAATGCCGGGGACTGCGGTGAAGGACACAAAGACTGGCGGGGGGTCGGTACCTGGTACTCCAACCGCCAACCCACCTCCAGTCGTGATCACAATGCCGGGGGCCGCAGCGAAGGGCACGAAACCTAGCGATGGCTCGGTACCTAGCACTTCTGCGACCAATGCAACCCCAGAGATAGCACGTGTGTCCACAAAGCTTCCTTCTTTTTGGGAAGACTCTCCTGCAGCGTGGTTTGCAGCGGCTGAAGCAGAGTTCGACGTTTCTAACGTCATAAGAGAACGCACACGTTATTCGTATTTGATAAGTGCGCTTCCAAAGGATGTTTTGAAAAAGGTGATGGACGTTGTTTCCACACCGTCACAAGATCAACCATACACTTATTTGAAGACTCAATTGCTTGAACGCCTTACGATCAGTGAGGAGCAAAGGATATCGCAACTTTTATACCATGTTGAGATGGGAGATAGAAGTCCCTCGGAATTTTATCGCCACATGGTACAGTTAGCCGGAAATTCTGCTAATTTGACCACTGAGCTTATTCGTAAGCTGTGGCTCTCGAGGCTACCGAAAACAATAGAGGTCACGCTCATTGCAATCGACGCAAGAGACATTAACGAGCTTCTACGGATAGCAGATAGATTGTGGGAAACAACACAAGCTGGAACAGTAGCTGCAGTTGCAAGTGGTTCTTCTGAGAGAATCTCGAGGCGAATTTCCGAAAATCAAAATACGGAATTTCTGAAGCAGGAAATAGAAGAACTGCGACGAATGATTGAGAATCTTTCCCGACGTTCTAGGAGCAGCTCTCGTGGACGCCCACGAAACGACACGCGTGGTAAGCGATACAATCGCTCACAAAGTCGAAGACAGCATTCGACTTGTTACTATCACCATCGTTTCGGTGAGGCAGCAAGGAAATGCTTGCCACCCTGTGATTTTGGGGTTTCACGTGACACGTCTTCCAACCCTTCCGTCCCAAAAAACTAATTCGCTCAGCGGATGAGACGGAAAATCCGCGAGCAGTCAGAGGGTCCCATCGTCTTTTCATTGACGATGAAGCATCGAAACTAACCTTTTTGATCGATACTGGAGCCGATGTTTCCGTCATACCCCACAACTTGCTTGGCAAATGTGCAAAACAAACTGATAATTTTTTAGTTGCAGCAAATGGCAGCTCAATTTCTACATACGGTACTCAATTATTAACAGTCAGCCTTGGTTTGAGACGAGTTTTTAGCCATTACTTCATCCTGGCAGCCGTAAATCGCCCCATTATTGGAGCTGATTTTTTGGCCACACACGGACTGCTGTTAGACCTCAAGAGGAAACGTTTAATCGATCCTCTCACAGGACAGGAAACAACAGCAGTGGTCGCAGTAGTAGATACTCCGACGCCGAAAAACTACCAAATGGAAACCAATCCATTTTCAGCCATTGTAAAACAGTACCCTTGCTTGGTGGAACCCCCTAACTACAAGGCACCAATTCGTCACACAGTGACACATTCCTTAGAAACCAAAGGTCCATTGCCATTTTCGAAACCACGGCGTCTTGACGCACAAAAACACAAGATAGCTCAAGCAGAATTCCAACATATGTTGGACCTGGGAATCTGCAGAGTTTCTTCTTCTTCAGCTTCATCTCCTTTGCACATGGTACCCAAAAAGGATCACGATTGGCGTCCATGCGGAGACTACCGCCGGCTGAATGCAATAACTACCCCTGACCGATATCCAATTCCGCACGTGCAAGACTTCACGATGAATCTGCACGGTTGCAAATATCTTTCGAAATTGGACATAGTGAGAGCGTACCACCTCATCCCCATTGCTGAGGAGGACATATATAAAACTGCCATAACAACACCGTTCGGATTGTTTGAGTTTCTACGTATGCCATTTGGTTTGAGAAACGCGAGCCAAACTTTTCAACGATTTATGGACAGTATATTTAGAGATCTCGACTTTGTTTTTGTTTACATCGACGATATCCTGATTGCCAGTTCGTCACATGATGAACACGTTGAACACTTACACACAGTCTTCAAACGACTAGCGGAGCATGACATAAAAATCAAAGCATCCAAATGTGTTTTTGGTGTCTCCAAATTGGACTTCTTAAGCCATACTATATCGGAAGAAGGTATAACTCCCTCGTCAGAAAAAATAGACGCAATTCGCTCCTATCCGACACCAATGTCAGTGAAGCAACTTCAGAGAATAATAGGGATGATCAATTATTATCATCGATTCATCCCTCATGTCTCAGAGAAGCTTGAACCATTGTATCGCGTAATTGCTCATTATAGCAACAAAAAGGTGAAAGAGAAGTTCATTTGGACGGATGAATGTGAAATTGCTTTTCAACAAGTAAAGGATGATATATCAAATGCCACTCTTTTAGCACATCCCCAGCGAGAAGCACCTCTAACCTTGACAACAGATGCATCCAACGTCGCTGTTGGAGCAGTGTTACACCAGAAGCAAGGCCAACATTGGGTACCTTTAGCATTTTTTTCTAAAACTATTACGCCTACCGAGCAAAGATACTCCACATTCGATCGTGAATTATTAGCAATAGCACTAGCCATTAAACACTTTCGATACTTTCTGGAAGGTAGATTGTTTACAGTATTCACAGACCATAAACCTCTCACAACCGCGCTAACATCGAAGGCAGAAAAATCACCACGTCAGAGTCGACAACTTGATTTTATATCACAGTTCACCAATGACATTCGTTACATAGCTGGTGATAGCAACGTTGTAGCTGATGCGTTGTCGAGAGTGGGCGAAACACAAGTTATAACCAACATAACTTATGAGACGTTCTCCCAAGAACAGAAAACAGACAAACAATTACCACAGCTATTAGAAAACATGAAAAACACAAAATACAAACTTAGTCAACTAGTGCTAGACAAAACCAGCCTAGTTTTTGAAACCTCTGCGGGAAAGAACAGGTTGTACGTACCATTGTCTCTGAGAAAAATCATTTTCGATAATATTCATAGCTTTTCGCACCCAGGAATCCGTGCTTCACGGAAAATGCTGGTGGAACGATATTTTTGGCCTTCTATTAATAAAGATGCAGCAAACTGGACGAGAGCCTGTATAGGATGTCAGAAAGCAAAAGTGGTGCGACACACTCGTTCGCCACTGGAAACATTCCAGGTACCAAAAGGAAGATTTGACCACATCCACATGGATATCGTGGGTCCATTGCCTCCTTCAGAGGACAAGATGTATCTTCTGACCATCGTCGATCGCTTCACACGATGGCCGGAATGTTTCCCCATGACAGACATCACAGCACCAACTATTGCAAAAACATTTGTAGAGCAATATATATCGCGTTTTGGATGCCCGTTAGTTGTAACAACTGATAGAGGTCGTCAGTTTCAATCTAGACTGTTCGAGGAATTGACAAAATTGCTCGGCACTCATCACATAAAAACTACAGCCTATCACCCGCAAGCCAATGGCATGGTCGAACGATTTCATCGGCAACTGAAGGGAGCTATAAAAGCGCACGATGATACCTTACATTGGACTCGATATTTGCCTCTAATTTTGCTTGGCATAAGAGTTTCCTTTAAAAACGACATCAAGGGTTCCCCAGCGGAAATGGTGTATGGACAAAGCCTAAGGCTTCCGTCCGAAGTTTTTACACCCTCCGATAATAACCCGACAGATCTCCCCGATTTCATCCTAAATTTGAAAAATGCATTCAGATCCGTGGAACCTATTCCCCCTAACATAAAACATAGCTACTCACAGTTCATGCCCAAAAGCCTGGAGACGTGCAAGAATGTCTTCGTTAGAGTTGACAAAGTCAAAACTGGTTTACAACCACCTTACGAAGGACCCTACGAAGTAATACGTAGATGCAGAAAATTTTTCATAGTCAAACGAAATAACAAGAACGAATCGATCTCCATAGACAGACTCAAACCAGCGTTTGTTCTCGAGGGTCTGACCAAAAAGAAGCAACTACGATTCCACATCAATTAATGCCATAGTCCGCGTCTCGCGTTTGACGGCAATCATATCCAAAAAAACAGTGACTCCGTCACTGGAGGGGGGTCCTGTGGTGATCATACCACATACCGCGTACCCGTAAGGCGCTACGTTTTTGTGTTCAGCACTGTCAGCGCCGGCAGTGCAATCACGACGTTGTACTAGCGTCCGCTAGATGGCACTAGAAATGATAGGGAGTAGCAGGACGACAACGTAGGGACCGAACATCCACGAACCATAGGAGAGCAGGGATAAACGATCGCACCGATAGGAGAGCAGGGATAAACGATCGCACCGATAGGAGAGCAGGGATAACCGATCGCACCGGGCGATCGTCTTTCTCTTATCATTCCGACCGCCAAACGGTACGCTCGTGAGGTTCTTCCGTTCCGGTTATCTGTGCGTGATTATAGTGCGTATTAATAAAGTTGGTGTACGACTAAAACCCAACACTTTCATCATGCAGACACACAAATAATGTGCAGTGCAATTTTGCAGCTTAATGTACTGTGATGAATTTGACTTATTTGATGAGATTTTGTCCCATGTCCCTCGCAAGTCTTCCCACCCACCCCTCTTCCAAAACTATGTCGATAGTGCTATGGTGTGGCTTTGTCATCCTTCAGTGGCCGGTCGATGTATTTGCTATCTGGTGGTGGTTCGGTTGTTAGAGTTTGTGATTTTTTTTACCACCTCCCAACGTCACTAAAAAACTTTCGCGACTCTTTTTTGGTGAGCGCGTTTGCTGGATTTGTTTGGCAGTGTGTGTTTGTGTGCTAAAGTAAAGCTTACGAAGGTAGCAACACCTGAAAGGGATTCTACACGCTCATGTTTCTGTTATTGCTCGATTGTGTTTTTCTTTTGTTTGGCCTTTGCCATTGCACAACTGCAGCTGCAGATAGAAGGTGCTTTTATCTGCAGTGCAGTTTCGATGATTGAAGCGAACCGCGGCTACAACCGTGCCCCCAACTGCATTGTTTAGCAGACAGCGATGAGGTGTGTTTTTTCCCTCATTTTTATTGCTCCTTCCTAAGCACGTGTGCGCGTACACTTAACCAGAGCACTTGCAGGGCGACCCACAATCAAAATGTGCTTTCCGTATCCCCATAAATATTGGATTGTTTTGGGAACGGATTTTTCGACGCCGTTTGTTGCGACACTAAATTTTCATTACCACGCCAAATGGTGACAGTTTGTAGCTCTCCGGGATGTTGTTAAGATTATTTTCTTCCTGATCTGTAGATTTGTTGCTTATCTTGCCTGTTGGAGGTGGAAATACTAACTCAAACGATATATTCTTTTTCTCACACCCTTAATAAAAACCACATCAAGAAAGATCATGTTTTATTTTGTTCGTTTGGGAATAGCCAACGACGGGCTATAATGTGCAAAAATAAATGGAATAAATCACATTTTAGATGTGTCGGTTCTTGTTCTCTGGATACACTTTGTGAGTGGAGTATGGTTTTGTTTAAAATTTAATGCAAAGTATCATGAATTCAAATTTGATTCGCTGATATAGTTCAAATTAATCGTTTAGGTTATTTCTTCATAACTAGGGGTTTTTTTTTTAGTTTTGAACCAATTCAACAATAACGTATGTTTAGAACTAATTCAATGCTACTATCATATAGCTTGTAGTAAATGGCCTGCGCTTTTCCTGCTTGTGCTAGGTAAAATTAAGTTTTTTTAAATGTGAGGGATATTTTCAGAAGATTAACTATTTGTTTTTTACTTCTTTAAAGCAATTTTTTGGCTTAAGCCGTTTTTCCTGATTAAAAAAATAAAATGTCAATTGCATGCGGAAATTGGTAGGAAATAAGGAATATTCGGTTTCATAAAATCGTTCCAATCTTTTTTTTAATTTGTTCAAATAATAAATAAATAAATAATCTTCAAATGCATTATAATTAATTGCTTTCATAGAACCAACTACAAAACACTAACGTGTCACAAAGGCTTATGAATACAAAACATATAAGATGTTTTTATTATTATTTCATCATTTGTTTTGTTTTTTAAAAACCCAACGATAAGTCCCCCAACGAATACAGCAACTTTAAAATCGTTTGACTAGCAATCCGATTATTACATATTCATCACCGTCTGAAATTCAACACCCTTAAAGCAAAAAGAAATCGCATTTCCTATCACATTGTGAGGAGTGCTATTCGCGTCATCTGTTCTTGGTGTTTCCGCAGTAAGAGCACGCTAGCACGCTCTGCCTTTTCCAATCTCACCTATTTTCACACTCGTCCCACACTACCACCAGGAGCAATTCGCCACCTTTAGCGTTGCAAATCAAAAACGAGAGCCACGGCACGACCCGACCCGTGTGCTTCTCTGCTCTCTGCCTCTGCACGATGTGAGGTGTTTAATTTAACTTATTACCCATCATAATTTACATCGATTTTGCACCCAACCCGGTGCACATACACACACACACGACCCGACCACAGTATGAAACCGAGAAGTTCGTACACGTGGCACATGCATGCTGCACACGCGGCAGACATCTCAATAAAGGGCAGGACGTTTGGGATCGATTCGTTTGCGAAGCGGGCAAACTTCCTCCGTCCCCCCCTTTCGACGTTGTTACTGTACCGGGATCATTATTTCTCCACAACGAACGAGCGTTCGGTAGCAATCAGCGCACAAGAAATGTTATTTCAGGGCGTAAACGAGCTTTCTCTCTTTCTTTGTGTGTGGCATCATTTCAATTTTTATTCTATATACATATTCCATCATCACGGACAAGCTGGATGGTACGGCCCGGGTGCAAAGCAGAGCGTCTCGGAGGAGAAAAATAACGCCCGAGGTTGAATGGAGTCAGACAGAGCGGGAGTATGCCGCAACAAGGAAGCCCTGGCTGTGTGGAGTAACCATAAATGGACATCCCATCGTACGGGGCACACCTGCCAGGGTGGGAAAACACACCTTTTTGCAGACTGGAAATTTAATGGATATTTCTAGCGGAAAAGTAATTGGAAATGGGAAAATGGAACTCAGAAAATAAAAGCTACAGCTTGCGCAAAGTGAATGGAAAACATTCTTAACATTAAAGTGTATTAAAAATAAGCAAACCTTTGTATGTCTAAGTATGTAGATATTTTTGAGTTCAAACTTAGATAAGATATAAACAGTAAATACAATATTTGGAATGTGTAATGAAAACGAACGTAAACTATTTTAGTTATTACATTGATTACCTGATCTACACATTCAAAAACAAGGTTGTTGAACAAAAACAAAACTGTTTACAATAAATTATATTTTTTCCGCAAAGTGGTTTTTCATATCGATAAGTTATGAAAATGAATAATATCTAAAGACCCTAAACCACTGGGTTTTCAAACTACATCCCGCGAGGCACATGCAGCCCCCGAGAGCCTACAACACGGCTCTGGATAGGCTTGCAAAGGTTCAAACAAAAAGATTGAATTGTTTTTTGAATAAAAAATCATTTTTTTCTTTTTAACGACAATAATCAAACTTCAATAATGGAAAGCATTAAAAAATCTTATATAATTATTAAGTATTTTCACTCCAAACAAGACGTAAACACTCACATATGACGTCAAAAGGGATGTTAACACCGTTATTGGCGAAGTTCATTATTTTTGAAGTGAAGCTTATAATTTAAAAATTCTAACCGTTTTTTATGGAGTAAACTGTTTTATTTGTACGTTTCAATCAACTTTAATATCTTGATGACTTACCTAGGCTTTGAAGACTACTATTTTAAGCGAACCAGTCTCGTAGCACAGTCAACAACTAAGACTACCAACAGACTATCCTCTTATGGGTAATCTATAAGTAACTGAAAGCCAAGCCTACTAGTGGTACAGGCAAGCCTTGACCTAGAATGGTTGTTGTGCCAAAGAAGAAGAAGAAGAAGAAGAAGAAGAAGTAGAAGAAGAAGAAGAAGAAGAAGAAGAAGAAGAAGAAGAAGAAGAAGAAGAAGAAGAAGAAGAAGAAGAAGAACCCCATTCCAGTTTTGATACCGTACCCTCCAGGGACCCAAAACAGAACCAAAACCTGGAACTGTTATTGAAACCAAACTGGTAACGAGGTTACCATATCGATCCGGAGACGTATACTGAACTCAAACTGGTCTTGGAACTTGAAGAGAAACCATACCGTTCCTGGAACTTACAGTGAACGCACTTGTAATTTATATACCAAATAAAATTGATTGATAGTGTACCGAGATCCGTCCAGTAACTGCTATTGAATCTAACCCGTAGCTGGAACTAACTGGAACTAACGTCTTCGAAGTGAACTCATACACGTCTTCGAAGTTTTACTGAACCCATACAAATAATGAACCCTCACCAGTCTTGGAACTGATGTCGAGCTTAAGGCTTCAAACTGTTTATATTCATTCATATTGTAGTCAATCAATAGTGCAGTATCTACGAAAGACAGAACAGAACGAAACATTATTCTCATGCTGAGTCTAAATGTAGCGTGAATCAAGTTTCAGAAAACCCACAGTCCGAAAAAAGTTATTATATTCAGATTACAATGGTGTATATTCGCAAAATATTTAAAAAAAAGGAAAAGCTTTGAGTTTTTTAACGAAGAAAAATACTTCAAAATGCTCATCCTTCTATTCTTCCTACAGCAGCTCCATTTCCTTCATGCAAGAAAAGGTAAATCTTGCACGCGAAACGCAGCACCGTGACTTTAAGCCGAAGAAGCGACTGGAATTGAATCCCGTTGGCTTTGTGATAGACAAATAGCCGGTAAAGATGGTGAGTTATTCTAAGACTTTCCTCCCCACCCTCCGAGTGTATGCACATAACGGTGAGACTGCCACGTCGATAATCTTCCCGAACGGCCCCAACCAGGCTGAAGTGTTTGCGCATAATATGCATCAACATCAGCAAGTAGGGTTGGATGGTGCTGGCACCAACCAACAGAAGAAAAAAAAACTTTGCAAACGACCACTAGCGCTTACCTTCAACGCCACAACGCTGCACACGATGCAAACACGTGCAAACCGGGAGTTGGTGAGGGCCCGTGCCACTTGAAGCTTCACTCGTAGAAAGCGCGGAAAGTGGAGATTGGACCGAGCTCGCCGAGTTTGTTAAATCACTTCTCGTTTGTTGTATACTTCTATTTCTTCCACGCCACTTCCACGACTACAGGTTGGGGGATAGTTGCACCCTTTATCATTTTTTTTTATTTGTTCTCCCTATCTAGGAGCAGAATCCCACCCGGGCAACCGAAGCGTTTATGGACGTGAAAGCGGAAACCGTTTAGCGAAGAACGATTTGCCCATCATCATCCCCATCATCATAATCATCAGCAGCAGCGCATCATGATCATGGGGTGGCCGTAAATCCTGCCAGCCACCGTTAAAAGATTAGTTCCCAATGTGCCACGGTGCATAAAGCGACCAGACCATTTTCCAGTGTAGTGGGGCATGAAGCGCAAAGAAAGAAGCAGGAACTCCTGCGGGCACTCATCCCCTACACAGCAAACGGTGTAACTCAATGCAACCGTGGTGCAATGGTGAAAAACTGGACCCGTTCCGTGGCAAGTATTGATCAGCAATAAACACAGTGCTCCTTCGATGGTTTATCCATTGCAAACTACCAGAAAAAGTGACACCAGGAAGGAAATAGTACACACAAGAACGCAAATGGAAGGAGCGATCCACTCTAGCTTAACCGTTTGTTAATAAAGTCTTAATCCGCAGCAAATTGATGTGAGGGAAAAGGGATGTAATTGATCCACTTCGAGATGAAGCGGCTCTGCTAATGCAATAAATCTTTCCCCCGCTTCTGAAGAAAGCTGCTTAGATCAGCGCTGGAGCTTTGATGGGAGTTTAGCTGCACCAAAAGCCCAAATTCCTGGTCCGGTGTACTAATGTACTAAGAACCGTTTGCAGAAATATGATGACGCACATTTGGATCATTCTGATTTTTTTTTTTTTTGCGAGAGTCCGCGCCCGTAAATCCTTCCATCTTCACCGCCGTAGCAGCATCAGCCCTTAATGGCACCGGTTGATCAATCGCAACAGCTCTCTCCCTCTCGGAATGGCGCCGATAGCGTTCACGTACGAGCAGTGTCAGTACCACAACCCTCCTCCATCCCGTACCTTGTGCTGCGAGCTGACAGATTTCGGAAGGAGCGAACTGAACCGGAATGTACCGAATTAGAAAGCCATTCATGTCAAAATTGAATTTTCAGCTCACTTCTGCTGAGAATATGTGGGCAGTGGGCATGTCACACACACACACACACATCTACACGCTGGCATCACTGACCGTATTCGGGCCACCATGCACATGCTCAATTGGATGTGTAGTGTGTTGTGGTCTGCCGAGGAACCGAGGATGCTGCCCGAGGATGCTGGCTGGGCCCGTTTTTCATTGTGCGATTTAATTAAACGGTTGAATGATTTTAGCTGGCCAGTGGGTGTGTGTGTGTGTGTCTTTGTGGCTTTTCTGAAAGGAGCGAGATGCCGTCCCCTGAATCATTCCTTAGCAAAGGGTGTACATAGGTTTGTTTTCTTTGTGCGTTGTTTGCTGTTGAAGATAAAGCAGAAAGCCTGTGTTGGCTTTCTGTAAAGCTTGCCTGCCCACATTTTATTGTTAGTATTCCCAATTGCAATTGTGGTTGGTGGTTTTTATTTCATTCCGGTTTTGTTATGCTTTTGTCTTCTGCTTTATTCTTTATCTTATTCTTCTTTATTTGCACACATCCACTTTAGAAGATTATTGTGCGGCTTTGTAGCAAAGCGCCCTGTGAAGCTTTGCCCTTTAGGCTTGAGGGTACCCCACATTCGATAAGAATGTGGTCTCCCGTTTGAGTGCGTGTGTGTTTTATGCCGATTGTAATCTGTGTATGTGTTGAGGGCAACATACAAAAAAACAGACAAACATACGGAAAGCTGATACCGATTAAAATGGAATGGTTCTATATCAGCATCTTCCCACAAAACAGCACACAGAGGGCGCTGTTTCTTTTTGTTCCACTCCACTAAGCTACTAAGCAACGGGCAATAGCTGATAGAGCATTTCAACGCGCACAAACACACACACACACACACACACGTCCCTTCACATGATCGCTTTCGAAAGGGTGTAAATTATGCTAATGTAAAAATTACCATCCCATGTCATCGTAAAACGTAAATCCCTACTGAGAAACGGCTTAGGGGTAGATCCGTTTCCATAAAGCTTGCTGGCAACGAGAAAGTATGTGTGTGTGTGTGTGCATGGGTGCTTTTGTTTGTTTGTTTGGTTATACGATTTGCCGGCGCCGATGTAACGATGGATTACTCGTCATGGCCTGCTTGCGAAGCGGTGGGGTGACGTTACCCTTAATCCTAGCTTGAATTCACACCAGTCCGTTCGGAGAAACCCCGGCTCCTCGAGCACATTCAAACGGAGGAGCACTAATTCCTGTGTGTCATAAAATTTTAAATGACACCGCCATTAAAATAAAATATCACGAAATAATTATACATGACACGCCAAGCGCCATTCGTACGTGGAGCTGCTTTAATGAACTCATTGCCTCGACGACCCGTTAGGATGAGGAATGTACCGTAAAAACTCCCTGCGCTTGCCTGCGCTTATTACGATCCTTGCGTTACGAAACGAAGACGGATGTGCTGGAACAGGAAATGCGTCTTGGAGTGGAGTCGTAAATCGAAACGTAGAGAGACGCTCGTCGTCTACTGTCAAGACGTTCCAGCTCATCATTCGCTTCCATGGATTTCCTTCTTTGCGAAAAAAAACTCATACAAAAACAAAACAAAGAAGGATAAAAACCAGACCCGGGGTGACGATAAACGGGAAATATATGGCCACCTTCCCCCTTATATCTTACCATTTGCTAGCGCCGGTAACGACTCTGCCTGTCACTTGCAGGACCATTTCAGGCCGTGCCAGACGCTCAGCGGCTGCGTTCTGCTCCGTCCAACTTCGTCCAAGGAGGCCATTTTTGTTGTAGTGCCCGAGCTACACAGCTACAGCTTACCTGAGGTGAAATAAATAACCTACCCCCACACACACACGTAATCACAATCCGGCCGTGCTTAGCCTACATTTAGGCGCACCTTCAGTCATACGGCATCCGCGCGTATATCTAGTGCCTCAGAGTAAATGTCCTGCTTCTTTTTATCTGCATATACATTCGACAGGTGGTTTCATAAGGATGTATACTCCCACGGTGCGAACCGAAAGGCGAAATTGTAGGAAATAAAACGTGCTGCACTCTATTACCGTGTACTTAACCGATTGATTGACAATCATAAACTCCCGGGACCGTTTATGAACCACTCAATCGCGTTCGCTCAATCACGGGAGACGATGCAATTGTCCTTCATTCAAGCGGGAATTATTCATTGTCAATAAAACGATTTAACAAACAATAAATACATTATTTGCGAGGAATAATTGTTAAAACGAGGCAAAAACAGAAGCAGAAATGCCAACGGCACAATGAAGCATTCATTTCGCATTTGTTTTAAAATCTCTCATATTAAAATGAAAGCTCACCCACTCTTTAATGGCTTCCCTTTACGATCCGATTTGTACTAAAAACAAGACCAATTAAACATTTTACACAAACCCACACACACACACTTCTCCCTGCTCGCTTAAAATTCAAATAAAACGCACTTTCTGACACTCACACACCCTGGTTTTTCCCACGCGTCTCTCCCCACTCCAACCTACCACTACCAAAACATCCAAGACACACCGGAAAACGGAAAGCGATAGCGCTGCCACCGGTTTTGTGCGAAAAGCGATTAATCTTTCACACTTGTCATCGTTACCATCGCCACGAGGTACACCTCTGGCGGCCTTATTTACCCTGCCTTTAAGCCTGCCGTCACCAAGCAACTCCGTTCTCTGCAAGGAGTTGGCACCAAGACGCGGCGCGGTAGCGTACCCACCATTTTGGTCCTTCGAACCGGATGCCGCAGAGAAGCGTCTGTTGTTTGTATGGCTTGTAGCGCAGCGGCAGCAGCAGTCAACACAGCAGAGCGGTATCGCTTCGTGGCTGTCTTTTTGGAGATTAACGAGCGCGCTAAAGACGCTCGTACGGAACACCGGGTTGTGGAAGCGAACCACCGCGCATACCAGAAAAGCTCTTGTTTTTGGGGAGGGTTGGGGTGATTAATCAAAGGGGGACGTAAATTAAAGGAATGGCGGTGCGCGGTGGTGTGTCGATATTTGCCAAACCTGGGACGAAGCAGCTTGTAAGCGAGGCACTGAAACCCTAACCGAAAATTGGGATCGGTGTTGATTTGCTCCTAACAGCAATTACATTCATTCACACACATACACACAAACACGGCAACATATTGCTGCTTTCACCCCTTTCACACGGCACAGGTCGCTTGACAGTGAGACGGATTAAATGGTTCACATTGTACCGTGGTTAAAGGCACACGCACACACTCATCGGTCTTTATCGCTTCGCCGGACTATTACATGCACAATTACATTTGAAATGAAACATATCCCAAACACACACGCACAATAGGACACACACACACATGTTCACTCCGATTTGCTAGGCTCTAACGGTTAGCACACGTTACGCTTACTGTGGTAATGGCAGTGATGCGGTTATGAGCGGACCTTACGCCTACTGAGCAGGGCTCAAGTACACACACACACACACACACACCACCCGAGAAGGCTGTAACGTTTAGTTGCGTTTTTGTTGCGCATCGTTTGCTTCGAGTGGTTCCGATTTGTTGCGCCGGATAGGAAGGGCCGCAGCAGCAGCAGCATAACGTCATTTTATGGCTTGCTCCTTGCTCAATGTATGCTCCATGCGGCGAGGCTTGGATGGATGATTTTCCACATTTTGCCACCAAACGCAAACGCAATCGCAATCGTGCACATTGTGTTAACATATCTAGAGTGGCAACGGGGGTGGCGGCGGAAAGGGAAACAAACACATCCCGTACCTTTTGGGGCTTTGGGGGAACCCGGCGCCGGCACGTGGTGTAGCTTGGTTTATTTTCCTTTCATGGCGATAAATTATGCACAGCCAATTTCGAGTGCTATCATATCTCTCCTGCACCTCGGTTCGTGTCCAACCAGCAGCACACATCCACACCTCCATAACCTGGCCAATAAAAGCCATACTAAAGAGGTGTGTACACGATTAGCTGCCTCCGTTGCTTGGAATGCTGTGTTTATCTCGGCACACGTTCACAAGTGTGCACGAAGGCTCCAAGGCATAGGGCTCCAGCACGCGCTCAAGCGTTCGGAAGCGAGAACAGATTAGAAACGATCCTGGTAATTGTCAGACCGGCGAGGAGAGGCGCAAGGGAGTGCTTCCTGGACACAGCCAATGGAATCCGATTGGAGCTCGGGCCCATCTCGTACTGCTCAATTGTATGACCCGGTGTGGCGAAACCACAAGGCAATCGGAAGGGCGCCGCTAGAGGCACAAGGTGAAGAGGTGCCGGAAGTCTCACTCCACATCGAAGGTACTGAACACGGAGCGGGTAAAAATTATTGACCACCAGTTCAGCATGGGGAAGCGTCCGGAAGCTGAGAAGAGGACGTTACCAATCGAATCGATTCTTCTTTTAATTCTTTTTTTTTTGCATTCCATCCTGTGTGTGTGTGTGGCCGGTTGTCGGATCCCTTTGTAGTAGGGTTTCCGGTACTGTCCGGTGGTGGTAGTGGTTGTTGTGGTCCTCCTTCAACTTTCCGACTTTTCTCCGAAACCTCTGCACCGACGGAGGCATCTTGATATATCGGCAGGCAAACCGGTGCCCTTGCGTATGCAAATTAAACCGTACGCAATTGGAAACCTAATTGAGAAAATATTCCATTTCATTAGCTTCATTCGCTTTGGACGCTTCTGGAAGGGAGCGGTGGTTTTTGTGCCCACAGAGCAGCAGAGAAGGTGCGGAATGGAAATAAAGATGCCAGAACCAGCACAAGCCAGGTGGTTCGGGTGTCAGGTGAACCGTTGTGTGTAGGCTTCCTTCGGCTTTTGGAATGCGATTTACCAGTCCGGTTGGGCTTGGTTTTGCACACTGGTAAATGGCAATCGATTTTAATACGTTACGCATCACAATGGACCTGTTTTGTCTGGCTTTCTCGTTTAGTCTGAACGGGAGTAGTAAATCAAAACTCCCAACAGATGGAGATGGCTGAAAGCGAGAAAGGAGAAAGAGCGAGAGCTAGGATTTGTTTAACATTATTACCGAGTGGAATAAGATACATTTTGTCCGGAGGTACGGACAGATAGCAGACGTTCTATCAGAGTCATCCGAGCTGGAAGCCGTACAGGCAGCGGGGGCAGATGCTACATCATCCGTACGCAACAACTGGCTTCTATCAAACGCGATAGACAATATGCATCAGGGTACACGACCCATTGGTTCTATGATTCATGGAAGCTCATTTTTTCCTCTGTTCGTTCGGACTTTTTTTATGCCTATGTCCAGCTCGAAAACAACAGCAATAAATCATGGAATATTCTATCGTTGGTAAGGCCAATGCGAAACAAAGCACTACCGCAGGGTAGTAGCTACAGAATGAAATGTACGAGACGGATGGGAGCTAATGATCGATTATGTTACTTTGTTTATTTGAGAGTTCTACAAAACAAATCGTATAAACGACCTGTATTTGTTACAGTTTAGTATAATAATATGATGCCCTGTTTACGTGGTCATGAGCTAAAATCTCGTATGAACTGACTTTGTTTTGTCGCAACAATCTACGCAATCATGCAGACCTATATAGGCTTTCAAGACATCCGCTAGTCGTGAATCAGACAAAAATCTATAGGTAACTATAATTCCGAACATTTTGGAACCGACTTCGGCAAGTAGGTTCGACCAGCGATCATCATTCAGAGCTGTCTAGAATCGCCTCACTCCGGCCTACACCGTATCCGGGCGGAACTAGTGATTCCGTATTCGCCGGAGCTGGAATCGGGCTAACGATAGCCGGAGTCTATTCCTGGATGCACTCCAGACAGCCCATCACTACTTGATAGATTGCAATATACTGCTGGTGCGCACTTCTGATGAGAATCAACATAATGTCACATGGCAACAATGGTAACTCAACGCATGTTCTTAAATCGTGCGAGTTGACGACTGTAGCATGGGAACACACCAAGAATAAGAAAATGACAGAAGATCATAATTATGCCAATATCTACACGCAAAACATGGCTTTCGAAATAGTTTGACTCTCCAATTCTCTTGACATTGAAAGATATATCTTGAACTGCGTAAAGTTTATACAATCCATCCATTGTGTACAGTGGATTTGGGTTGTATGATAGAACTCCAGACGGTTAGCACGGTGTGGGGCTTCATCTCAAGTGTTTTGTTCCGGCGCAAAGCGTTACGTTCTTTAATTTTAATGGCCATGCGTGCCTTACTCTAGTGCTGAAAACGAGTCTTCCCGTGTAGATTTACTTGTGTATGCGTGCGATCAGCGTTTCAAAAAGCGTGTGAGTGTGTCATTGTGTGAGTACAAATAAAAATGAATATAAAGGCATTTGACATCTACAATCTTTTTGAAGAAATAAAAACTTGCTCGTGCTGAAGATTGTTTACTTTTCATAAAACAATCATTTCTACGACTAATTTTGGTGCGAAAACCAATGCTATCTCTACGTCCCAATTGTTTGTTGCGCCGAATTATTGGTGCGATAGATGCTTACCAGTGTGTGCTCACTCGTCCGCCCGGCACCGTCGGCTGTCACTTGACGGGTACCCATTTGACGGCTGTTTTCCGGCGGGCTAGTGAAGTGGTGTACAAAAATGTTTTGTACAAATTGCGTGCTCGTTCTTACCTCCTTTGCATATAACTTGTTATCTAGAGTATATTTTCGATAATTTTTATTCGAAATAATCAACAACGATCAAATATGGAATCAGGTAATGCTCCCATGCTGGTGTCCTTTTCGCATCCCAAACATTACGGCCATATCCGGCCAAAAATCGTTCAATTTCTACTCAACATCCCCCATCTCCTTCTCCCTTTCCGCATCAAGTTGATCCGAGCAAGACGGATTTTGAGTTGATGCGCGAAAGTAAAAAGCGCAAGCTACCATGGTGGAAAACCCCAAACGCACCGATCATATGTAAGCAGATTGTGAAGAACCTGCTCAGGCGCATGTATGCGGCCGCCCGTGAAGACATCGAGCTGCGCAAGCAACACAAGCAGGTAACGAAGAAGTTGGCGCTGCTGAACGAATTTCTGGACGCACTGCGGAAGCGCTACCTCCACCCAACCCTACTGGACAGGGGCGTACTGAGTGTGATAGAGCTGTGGCTAAAGCCGGCTGCAAATGGAGAACTTACCAACAGCCAGATAACGCGCGGACTGCTGCGATCGATGCTCGAGCTGTCCGGCGTTACGCGCACGCATTTGGAGCGGTGCAAAGTGGTGGAGGTTGTGTTTGCGCTGCAAAATCGCCGGGATGAAATGCACGACAACCAGCGGATGGCAAGCGAGCTAATTCATCGGTGGGCACGGTTGCGTACTTCGAAATGTTCGTTGGTGACACCAGGAAAGGGTACGTTTGCTGTGACGGTTCATCCTTGTGCTGTGACTCGATTGAAATGATGTCTCAAGACGCTGGTACGACACTGAAATGTCTGGAAGTCTCGTGGATTATACCATCGTGCTCTGTCAAACCGTCATTCATCGCGAACACAAACACCTGCCAAAGGTGCACCGGAGAACGCACGGTTTAGACTTATCCATAGCTTTTTAATCCTTCGCTCGAGTGGTTCAAGGTTCATGTCCTTCATGTCGGTTTTTCCGATAAATACGGGTCATCGAATAGATGCTGCTCTCTTTCTACACAAAAATGATCTCCCACGATATCAGAACTGCTGTAACTTCTGTTTTACATTCCAACCGGACTCAACATCTTCGGCTCTTGACGTACTAAAATCTTCGTTGAAACAATGAGTGTTACTGTGCTTGTGAGTACTATTAGACAGGTGCAGATTTATGTATGCTGTACATTGGCTAATTTAATATAGGTTAAGACTGTACAAAATTTAAAAAATCTTGCTTTTATCCAAACCAGTTCATGTCGGTTAGCAGGATTAGTCAAGTGGTATCAAATTTCTTATCACAAGAGTTGTGTTGTTTTGCACCAAACCAGTAGATGCAGTAGATACTGTAAATTAATGATTATTTGCTCCCAGCAGCCCGGCAATGATCGACAACGGCGAGAGCGAAGTTTGTCGAGCAACTGCTCTCCCGCCAGAGCATGAATATCAATCTTCCCGCTGGGCGTTGACGCGCACCGGTTTAGGAAAGAGGATATTTATTAATGCTATCATATCGTATTTTCAACCATCAGCATCAGCGCGCGCTCCCGATATTGATGCCCGTACCGAACCGAAAGTTGCCCCACAGCTCGACAGCTTTCATCAGTCACCCAGACTTTTGTGCACGGATAGTTAGTACAGCGTCGATCCAGCGAGTAAGAGATATTCTTTCCAAAATTCACACGACTAACAAAGAATAAACTTAAAAATATTTTCTTACTTCTTTTAGGTAACCGTCGTTGCACACTTGCCTCACTGCCACACCAAAGCTCTATCATTCATGCGCAAACTTTCTCAATTTGATACCGAAAGGATGAAAATATCAAAGCAAAATTTGGTGCGGTTTGGTGCGGCACTGCTGCCCTCGATCCCATGGATCGAGAACGTCACCAAAGGAAGGCAAACCAGCACGAGCGTACACCAGGAGCATGGAAAATGTAATCATAAAAGATTAAGTGAAGCGCAAACTTTGTCTCTTCAACCCGGGGCGATGCTGCCGACAACCCAGCCCGACTTAAAACGATCGATCGGCACTGAACCGGCACTGGCACGATGATGGTACGATGCCTTCTTGTGGTCAGACTTTTTTTTTTTTTTTGAAATTCCACGCCACTCTTACAACAGAGGTTGTCCCAATTGCCCAACTTCCAATGTGTTGTGTGAGCCTCTTTCGATGGCGCATTACTGCTGTCAGCGACTGAATAGCTTCAGTCGACGAAGACGTTGCTGGTGGGACACGTTTTGCTAACACTTGACCACCGGTGACGCCCCCTCCCAGGGGGTCGGGTGGAAGAATCTAGTTAAGGTTAACTTTTTTCTCACACTCACCCACTGAGTCCGTTTGATGTTCCCAAAAGACGCTGGATGTCAGAATTTGATAAATCGAGCAAAACTACCCTGTTGGGCGGTGACTGGCGGCCGAAAACTGGCCCTGTTCAGGTATTGAAAGGTGAGGAGTTTATGTTGCCCACCCCTCCGTCTTACTTTTCTATCGCTTCAGGCACGTCTCACAGTAAAATGTTCCTCGTTCAGAGGATTTTGCATCACACAAACACACGAAACGATGTCCAGTACATCGTTATCTTATTTGCTGTCCTTTTGCCACCTTTTTTTTGTGTTGTGGTTGTGGGGCGGGATATGGAACACACTGGAATTGGAGGTTGGACGTCCTCGTGATTGGATTGTCAGTCGATGGAATGTTTCCCCTGCCGGACGGACGGGTATGCTGGACGTGCCGAAAGTGTTGGCCCAAATTGGTTCCCATCGTAGGGCGAGGTGTAGCCTGGCTTTGCTGCTACCAACTCAACCACACGTAACTGGACCATGTAGATAGATGATGTTGATGTGTGTTGGTGTGTGAGATTTGAATTTTCATCCTCCATTGACTGAGCTATAGGGGTGGAGTGGCAGAACAAGAAACGAGCTTCACTTCCTGATATAGTTTGTACAAGGGCAGCACTGTCATAGCTTAATGGGCATACAGGATGAGTTCTTTTCGATCTGCTTTCACTTGCATCGTTTCATTTTATGCGGGTTGGCTTGACTTTTGGAGCTTTTTCTTTACTTCTGTTGCTTGCCTACTACCTTGTCACTGGATTATATGACAATTGTGACGTATTGTGTAAATGCTCTGGGGAGGAAGACTCTTCTGCTGGATCTTCTAGCATTTTGGGGCTTTAAACATTAACCTTAAAATAATCTAAGCATTCTCGCGCTTGGTGCGATATGATGATTTGTCGGCGACTCCAGAAGTATTTATTAAACTCAGTTTAAGGGTTCATAGTCTCGTATTACAATAGTTTTAAGATTTTTTTAAGTAAGCTTGTTTCGATTTTAACTTCAATCAGAAAAATAAGTGAGCGATGAGTTTTAAAGTATTTTATTATTCTGATAAGTATTTAGATTTGTGTGTACATATTTCCTTTGTATAACAAATAATTAAATCTAAGCTAGGTTTAGAAATTAGTCTTAATTAATTAACGTTAATGTTACGAATAATATAAAAAAAATATTTTTTTAAATAAACTGAGTCGAAGAATCATTCAATTTAAACCCAAATAAACGCGTCCTACGCAAACGAAAAGCAGACCCCATTACAGCCAACTGACTGACTGATTGTGTGGAAAATGCATTAAATTTTACCGACCAGAAGGCCTCCCATTAAAACGTATGGCCGGCCAGGTCCAGGCATTAAGTAGCCAAGCCTTATTATAGCATTACGCTCGATTCATCTTCCCCTGCTTCTTGCATTCCCTCCGTGTTAATCCTCGCAATGCAAATGCGACTGCAATAATTGCAGTCGGAAATGGTACTGCTTCATGTGCTCCATTCGATTGCTATCCGATATCTCCGCTGCATACGTTGTTTTTCCATTTGCCATTTTTAATTCAATGATTTTTGCTCTCCTCTGCTAGCAGCGTGCGGACCAGGGACACACCAAACAAAAGTAAAAACAATTTCTCTACCCCTTTTTTTATTCATCCACATGTGCAGTACACGCAAATGAGCACATTGCACACTATTTGACCGCTGCCTTCAGCTAACGTAAAGCTACTACTAGTAGTGCACCACGGAGAAGAAGTAGCACAACAACAACAAAAAAACACCCCAGTAAAGCTGCGAATCGTATTACCCAATTAAGTGATCAGTGGATTTCCGCGGCATTACCTTACGGCCATTAAAGTCGACTAAATTATTCATTGGCCTCGAGCGCGTATTTTGTCTCTTTGTCGGTTTGCAATTCACGGGCGCGTGTGAATTCAAGCGAGGTAAATAATGCACACGGCGAGGCTACGTTTGTATGTAATTCGCTTTAGCAAAAGTTGTAATTTAAAAAAATAAACGGAAGTTCACACTCTCCCATTCGAGTCCGTACCCGCGTCCGTTGCAAGTGCTTTGATGGGATGTCAAGCGACCATTAAGTATTCAAGCGAATGTGCAAAGTATATTATCGTCCGCGGGCCCAATCGACTTTAGCCGGGGTTGCGAGACTGTTTGCCTTTAAACTATTAACGAGGCACTTTTAAGCGCGTTGTTTTATTGATGGGAAATCAATCAATTTATCGCGCGTTTGCAGCTGGCTTACGGACGATAAAAAGGATGTTACAAAACGGAACCGTATGCTTTGTCAGCGCCGAACGATGTCTGTACTTTATCCCTCGTAAGATATCATTTATTTATGCAGCCATTCGATTGATTGAATAGTTTAGTCGGGTTCGTTGAAAAACGGATCCTTTTATTATTGTGTCAACTGTTGTTAATATGACATATATAGCTCACTGAAAATATAGGTCATTATAATTTGCTATCCTTTCTAATATGTTAACCTTTGCGACGTGGCCTATGCTGGCCTGAGCTATGCAAGGGATGGTATAATTATACGAGGATCTTTACCATCTAATCATCTCCGGATGCTTATTTCTCAGTCTCAAACACGTCTCCAGATGGGTGACCTAAATACATTTCATTTGACGTGTCCTCACTCACAGTATGCTATCGACATATGTAATTTTCCTTAAACTAGAGCTCAACATGGTAGAAGTAATCAACATATGCACTCCGAACACACAACCAAAAAAGAAACCAAAGTCTTTTGAATCATAATTACATGTTCATTCTCTTCGGTAGGTTCTAGGACATTATGAGCTAAACTCCCTGTCGAAACCTATTATTCATAGGAATTTGAAAGGTTCACAGAATCGTACACCACAGTTAAGAGATCGTAAGGATGACTCATGGGACATCGTTGAGTCTGATGCATTCATGGCATGCACTCAACTCCATCGCATCATTTCAATATTTTGTAGGATTTTTTTCCATAAAACGCCCATCCGACTCTCAAAAGTGTCTATACAGGCATTGTAAACTTTTCAACACTATCTACGTCTCAAAGGAATGTATCTTAAGAACAAATGTATGGTTAAATGTATCGTAAGGTTGCACAATTGCGTCAAATTCACAATATGGAACAAATTTCGCATGTTGTAGCAACACTCTGCTAAGTTATACCATTTAAATGTCACTTTGTATGTTGATTATTGTATCGCAAGAAAGTTGAGGCTAGGATAAATGTAACTTACTTACTTTAATAATTGGTACACATTAAGGTATAAATGTAAGGTATGAATTACATTCGAGCCAATGTTCAAGCTCTCTTCTGAATACTAATTTCGCCTTTTTTGCATTTAGTCCTCCTTCTGTTTATTCCCATCTACAATCAATTCTATCCAATCAGCTAATACGGCAAACATCACCAATAAATACCACGGGACCATAAATGCACACGTTCTTCCCATTGCGTCAGCAGCGAGAATCGAAATCGGATATCGAATGGTATGAAAAAAACACATCGGTAGACCTCCAGCCAATTTTTCCCAGCAATCGGAAGACCCCTAGTAACCAAAGCGATGAATCCCTCCAAAATGGGTTTGTCATCGCAAGCGCATAAATATCGATACAGTCATATACGGTGATGGCAGATATCTTTATACTCCCTTCAATCTGCCTAAATGAAAACCGTGTGGAAACCGTTTTGACGCACTTCGGAAACTCGTTTACGCCTTACTGCACTCTTCTTGTGTGCGTTGCTATTTTGTAGTTCAATTTTAGTACCTCCGTTTTTTTACTGTTCCGAATGCCTTTGCACAGGCATTCTGTCGCTCGATGGGCGAACTAGAGAAGAGCGGCACCGCCACCAAAGCGATGCAATTTTCCGCGCCAATATTATCATGAAATTTTACTGGCTTTGATTTGGAAGTATAAACTTCAACGTTTGCACAGTATTTTCCGTTCTCGTGCCTTCCACCTAAACCACCACCAACACCACTTGGTGGGCAAACCGTGCGCAACTGCCACGTGCGCATGCTGGATGTGTATTTGAATTTCAAAACCGCTGAAACTCAACAGACGCAATTTCGGCAATGCAAATGCGTTGATACCACCACCACACTCTGATGGTGGCAGCAATCGATGGATGGGTAATGGGCAGGGAATTGGATTGCGATATTAGCACACAGCACAAAAAGTACCTCCTGCACACCGAGCACAGAGGAATAGCACAAAGTATACTTTTAGCAACTTCATTTACGCGCTCGTTGCGTGCAATAAAAGTCAATAACTTTACGATTACTACTACGCGAGTACCGCCGAAAGTCACTGTTAATAAATATTTATGACAAAAGGTGCGGTGCGTCAGCTTTTCCTTCTCGAAATGGCGGACGGAAGTGACACGATGAAACGGGGACACAGAATGATGATGGAAGAAGGTCGCGCACACATGACAGGTCACCGAATGAATGTGGCCACTGTGGCGTGTGTGATCGTGGTGAACCGAATGCTTTCAGAGGAAATTATTTGCATGCTGCATAAAAAGTCGAAGAGAAGAAAAGGCTTCCTCTGGGCCTCATATGTGTTTATTTCAGGGGTTGACAATTTAAAGATCTTGACAGATTAAAGTAATATTTTTAAATTTTCAAACAAAAGTCGAATACATCACAAAAAAACATCGTTAGCATCGCAAAAAAAGTTCAGTTACAAGATTATACAATTGTTATTGGAAAGAATACTAGGTAATCCGGTAAAAATATTGGGGGTGGACCCGTGGTACAGCCGTCAACTCGAACGACTCAACAACATGCCCATCATGGGTTCAAGCCTAGAATGGACCGACCCCCCGTAGCAAGGATTGACTATCCGGCTGCGTGGTAATGAATAAAGTCTCGAAAGCCTGTATAGGCCGGCATGTCCGCGTAGGACGTTAAGCCAAATAGAAGAAGAAGACTAGGTAATCCATTCTTGTAACAATTATTCCTCTGAAAATATCCCAATTGCAACGATCTCTAAATGATAGCAGTTGGATATGTTATTAAAGGAGTTCTGCTATCTGGAGACGGTCGTTACTTCGGACAACGACATCAGCAGCGAAATCCGGAGACGCATTATGAAGGGGAATCGTGGATAGTACGGGCTTTACCGACTGCTGAGATCCAGAAGACTTCGAAATCGCACGAAATGTGAGATATATCACTCATTGATTCGCCCGGTGGACACGAGTCCTGGACCATTTAAGCGGAGGATGCAAACGCTCTGGGCATGTTTGACCGACGCATTCTGCAGAGCATCTTTTGCGGTGTATGGAGTGTGGAGGAAAAGGATGAACCACGAGCTTGCCAAACAGTACGGTGAACCGAGCGACAGCGATCCCCATTTACGAGATATGGAAACACATTGCTACTCTTTGATTTAAAGCCTCTTAGTAATTAGTTTATTAGTTCCTTATCTTGTTACTAGTAATAAGCTACCCTTTCGTTGGACTTGACCGATACGCCAATCAGGCTTGCTATATTTCTTTCTTACTAATAACGCTTGAATTAGCATGCTATGCAAGATATGTTTAAGAGGATATTTCATGTTGATCTTTGGAACTATTTTCTTAGATTGTTCCTTTTTTCCTAATACCTTTGGTGATGATTGTAGAAAACACTTTCAAAGTTATCCAAAACACATGAGGCTGGACACAGTTGAAAGACAATAAGGCCTAGCAAGATATAAAGGAAACGAAAAATTTCTTGGACAGTGAAAGCAAACCCAAAACGAGGTGACCTAGACAGACCATTAAATGCTATCGATGTAGGTAAAGAAGACGTCGTAGATGCAAGATCAGGATATTAATTGCAACATGCAACCGCAGAAGAGCATCGAAGACCATGAAGTGGTTGTAGGACGATTCCATCAATACGCAACTAATGATCCGTTCCAAAATAAGGTTGCCACTCCCTGACTGTCAGTAGGGCACCAAGAAACCCCATCATCATCAAACAAAAACGAAACAAAAAAGCTAAACCCAAACTGTAGCCACCGTTTTGATTTGAATGAGGTGATTTTCCTGCAATCCCAATTTCCTATTTTTCCATTCATACCGGAAGTAAAAAAACGAACAATATAAGGCACCAGTGAAAATTGAAGAAAAAGCAAAAAAAGAATTAACATAAAACAAACCCGAACCGGAAAATGAGATACGCGGGGCGTTTTTCTTTTTGTTGTTTTTCTTTCTATAACTCTCTTCTACATCCGTTTTGCTTTGCGGTTCCTTCCATGCAGCGGAAAATCTCACCGAAAAAACACACACACACACGAACGATTTGCGCGAGGTGAGAGGTGTTTTAAATTCATGAGATTTACAGTAAATATTTAAAATGAAAAACAACGGGGCAAACAAAAAACACACCCACACATATTTGCCCGGGATACGGTTCACTTCCCGCCTTTTTTGTTGCGCTGTTTCCATGCCGCTTTTTGCACTTTGATTTTGAGGCACCACGAGGTCCTAAACCGATTTGCGAAACCGGGAAAGCCTCTGTTGCGGCCTCGTTGTTGCGCTTTCATCGCTGCCTGTATTTGGCCCAATTTTGTTTGCATTTTTTGCTATTGTTGCAGTGGTTGTTTTGGCTCATAGCTTACGGATTTATATTCAGATTTGCTACACTACCCCGTTGGCTCTATTTTTGGTGATCGAATTTTGGACCAAATCCCGTGCTCTGCTCCCCTACCTCTCCGCACATCTCAACGCGCTGTGACGCGCTTTACTAAAATAGCAAAATGGAAATCAGATTAATTTTGCTGGCCAGTTTGAATGAATATTGAGTTGTTCCGCATACGTTCTGCAACCGAACACCGGGACGGGGGAAGGGGCTGGGTGAACCTCACAACGCAACAGGCTCGCTACAGTGTGCGTGCGCTACCCTGGCACATAAGGAGATTAGATTTCACATTTCTCGCTGTCTCTTTCACTCGCTGGCGGTACATAACACCCCAGCGACATACCGAACTGGTGGAATATGAATATTGATGAAAGCATTTAGTTGAAGGGTACTTTCAATAATTGCCAACAATTTAACCGGCAGTAGGGAGGAAGGGAAGGACGGGATGGCAACGCGGAATGGCTTTCCGAAAGGGATTAACTCTTTTTTTGTTTTGACTACCGATTTGCATGGCCATTCAACCTTTGTTTTCTTTCCTTGTTTGCATTTAAGTTGACAATTTTATTTTAGAGTTAGATTTAATGTTCTTATAGTTTTGGGTAGGATTTTTTTGAATGTCTCGAAAGTAAGTTATTCTAAGTAACATTACTCAGAGAATTATATGAATTTATAAAACACTTTATTCGCAGCTTATTATCTATCACTGATCTACGTTTTAGTCTCATTTCCTACATTTTAATTTATTCCTTTTACTCTCATCCTCTCTTTATCATGTTTATGAAGCATGTTTGCATTTAATGTTTGGATTTTCATTTTTATTATCATTTTCTCATTTCAATACTTTCATTGCCCTCATTATACTCTTTTTCACTTCTTCTATTTGGCGTAACGTCCTACGCAGACTTGCCGGCCTATACAGGCTTTCGAGGCTTAATTCCTTACCACTGGGAACCGAACAATAGATCGTGGGAATATATCGTTTCGATTTCCAATAGATCGATACAGGGTGTTCCAAGTCACTTTCGAATGTGCAATTCATTGCTCACTACCATCAAAATGTTTTTCAACAGCTGTTAAATGTTGTAAGTGCATCACAATACAGGGTTTTCCAAGTCAATTTTCAATGTACACAAAAATTTCATTACTTGCGAGATGTTTTTCTACAGATGTCAAATTACAAATATTTTTCATTTCTTTCAAATGATTTTCAACACATCAAAACCTGGACTGAGTTACAGAGTTCTTTGTGATGTGTTGAAAATCATGTGGAAAAATTGTAATATTATTGTTATGTAAATATAACGCGTGACAGCTATTGAAAAACATACTACAAGCGATGAGTAATGCTGTGCACATTGGAGATTGGTTTGGAAAATCCTGTAATGTTTCAGTTCTTTCACATGATTTTCAACACATCTCAAGCTGAATTGAGTTTGGCAGTTCTTTGTGGTACGTTGAAAATTATAAGTAAGAGCTGAAATTTTATTAGGATGCAAATACACATTTTGACAGCTGTTGAAAAACATCTTACAGATAGTGAATAATGATGTGCACGTTGGAAAGTGACTTGGAAAACTCTGTAAATTAATGTATCATTAAAGCATACCTTTAGGCGCTTGTTGTTCCAGATTTGATTATTAACTGTTTTCTGCGTATGCTGGTTTGCTGGTCGATTGTACTTTACTCCATCTGTACATACTCTTCTTTTTACGTTTTTAATAATTATATAAACTTCCGATTTTCATTGTTTTGCAATGTAGTGTATTTTTTGTGATGAAATAAATGAAAAACTTTTATTCCAGCTGCTATTTCTATTACTTTCGTGCTTCATATATTATTTAATACATGTGTAAAGCACTTTTTTGTGTTTTCTTTGGCTATACGCATCGCATTTATTTTGCCCAACAATTAATCCATCAGCCGACCTTTATTAGCAGTTTCAAATCAAACATATACACCCACCCATACACTTGAAATATCCCATTCACGAGCCACTCGTGGACATCGAAAGAATGCGGGCGCTGGCAAAACAAATTCCACCACTAATTAGCGATATGCAGTGTTCAGTTTTTGGTGACTGGTTTTTTTGTTGTTGCTGGCGAACCATTTCACAGCGCACCAAATATTTGTCCACGTCCATTAATTGCGAACGAAGCTGCCCATTTCGCTGGGATCATTTTAATTGATTAGATGAGCATCACAGCACACACACACACACACACTCATCCATACACTCATACACAAGCAAGGAATGCTCGATCGTTGATGCTCCCGGTGGTGCAAAAATCCCTTCCACTCACCATCAATCAAAGCGGATACGGTTGGCAGGTGCTAGCGGGCGACTCGCACAATACGGTTTTCCATCCGCTCCACCAGCAGCAACGGGGGGATGCGCACTAAAGGGGAGTTGTGCAGGTCAATAATACGGATGTGTCCTCGGGCCCCGGGCACTGTCTAAAAACACTGGTCGAAAACGGAAGGTTTTTTGTTTCCCTCCAACCAACACGAGTTCGAATATGAAATGGCAGCAAATGTTTTCTTAATTTCACGCATGCGGTACGGGTCCCGCCCGGGCTCGAGGGGGTGCCGTTCATCAAACGCGCCATTGTTTCTAGGCGACGTGCCGGCACAAACGTGTTTGTGTGCTGAGGTGGGCAAGGACACTGGAGCTGGGTAGGGCCGCAGTTCAGATTTTTGCGAACTCATCAGGGATGATCGGTGGAAAATAAATCGACTGATATTATGCGCAGTTCCCTGCTGCTGCTGCTGCTGCTGCGTTCTATCCGAAATAAGTGTACACATACTTATGAGTGGGAAGGGAGAACAACTCTGATTCACCGTTCCACCCCACACCCACCACTTTGGGGACTTTATAAATCCTTTCAATCAGCGTCAGGAGCCGGTTCTGCCAGAGAGTTGCTAAAAATCATGAGCTCTGTGCCACGGCACTGTGATTGAAATGGGCAAGCAAATCCATTCTCTCTCTTCCTCTGTCGCTTTTGGGAAACCACGGAAAATGGATCCGATTTTCCAACCGGACGTCTGTTGCTAAGGGAACGGGTTGCTGCTACCCATTCCCTGCTCGCATCGGCTTGAGCCACCACACACACACACGCCGTACAAAACCGTGGAGCAGGTGTTTCCGGTGATGACGATATGTTTTCCGGCGCTGTCCTCCCGCCGAAAGCTGTACCCCGCACGTACACACGTGTGTGATAATAATTGGCCTTTAATTGATTTGATTTGCGCTGATGTTTGAACAATTGTGCAAATGAAAATTTCATTCCCGTGCATGCTGCTGATGCCCCCCGGAAGCTTACGGAAGCGCGTCGGAACGGTTGTAGCGTACCGCCGGCCCGGATACCGGATACGGACGCACCGACGGTTGCAGACACGTGTCCTTTGGCACCGCCGGTGTACACATGTGCTTCGTTTTTTTTTTTTCGTCTTCAATTCGATGCGAACATTTGTGGCAGGATGGTTTCCTGAATCCGATTGTGTCGAACCGATTGAACCTCATTGTGTCCCAGACAGCAGCAGCAGCATTTTGCCGCGAGGCAACAGCAGCAGTGGCACCTGGCGGCCCTCTCTCTCTCTCTCTGTCTCTCTTTGGGTCTCCTGTCGGAAGTTGACAGGAACAACGAATTTATGTGTGTTTTTCAGTCCACACGGCACCAGGGAGAGAGGAGCGTTGAAAATACGTGTTAATAAAAAAGACCCGTCGGTTCTGGCCGGATGTAGCCGGAGTAGGTGGGCTGAGATGGACTGCTGGATTTGGTGGAGTGGAGATTCGCTTTAAACCCCGATCGACCGATAGGTATGAATCGTGAGTATAAGCGCTCTGCTTTTCTGGGCTTAAGGAGTTTCCTGTGTAATGTGAATCTGTGGAAAGGTTTATTAAAGCTTTAGGCAAACTCGAGTGCAATTGAGATGTGTTTAAAGAAAGCTGCAATGACCATGTGCCTTAATTAAGGGTTAATTAGCGTAATTAACACACTTTAATCAATTAATTAACAGAGTTATGGTTCAAGTAGCAGCAATGTTTCGGGACATATTGGTCATGAATAGTTTGTGTGAATAAGAGAATTCTACGCTTGACAGTAGTGCAAATACACTGAATCATTCTGACCTAACGCACATAGTTAAATGCTCTTATCCATCTTTTTAATACTATTCTTGGCATAAAAGTGATCAGTGTTGCGGTTTAAGGCTATGGACGAGTAGTAATCATCCTCTCTCAGTCATTTTTTACCAACATTCGCAAACCAATCTTCTGCTATCGGCGGACGCTTCTCTACTCGTACTACTTGTGATTTGGCCACAAACCAGAGCGTCTCCTGTGAAATCATCCGATCGATTGTATTTTGTATCACTTCAAGGCTTTACAATGTGAGTTAGCTGAGATAAGAAGATGTAATATCAATCATTGGTCTGAATAGATGCAAATTTTTGAAAACATAATGAAGGCACTTTACCCGCTAGAACTTACAATATAGTTTTTGAAAAAGAATTTTCAAATTACCAACGAAAATTGCAATATTTTGACCGTTTCTTCGATTAGGCTTTGTCCAATAAATTATTAGAGTTCGATTGATGTTTTCTCTGACTGGTGTATCAATAACGACCTGCTAATTTCTGTTGATAAGTGTACGTCAATGTCTTTCTTTAGAATAGCTAGTCCGATTAGGTATATCTATAGCATATCAGGGACACAACTACCGCGGTGCAATACGGTCAGGGATTTAGGAGTCACCCTGGATCGCAAACTAGATTTCCGACAACATTACTGTGATATTTTAGACAAAGCTAACAAAATGCTAGGATTTATTCGTCGACATTCGAGAGAACTCAATGACCCACACTGCCTGTTAACTCTGTATAAGTCCTATGTTCGTTCCATCCTCGAGTTTAGTTCTACAGTTTGGTGTCCATTCTCTAGTGTTTGGTCCAATAGAATAGAAGCTGTCCAAAAGAGAGTTACTCGTATTGTCCTACACTTCACTCCGTGGCGTAATGTAACCCCTCGTCCATCGTATCATACTCGTTGTTTGTTGTTTGGTCTGGACACACTTGCTAGGAGACGTGATAATGCCCAATGTACGTTTTTGTCCAAACTTATTGTCGGTGAGATAGATTCGCCAGAACTACTGGCTAGAGTCAACATAAATGTCCCTCCTAGAGTGTTCCGTAACTACAGACTAATAAGAACTGACCTTACAAGACGTGCATACAGCGAGAACGACCCAATGACTGCGATGGCCCGTAAATTTAATCAGCGTTACATTTCATTTGACTGGCACCTACCTACTAGATTTTGTTGATCCGTTTTGTCATTGTACACTGCGTTAGTTATTTAAGTTTTAGTTTTAATTCAGTGATAAGGCCGCTTGTTTGGCCAATCACTTAATACAATAAACAATACAATACAATACAATAGAGTAATATTTCAGACGAAATGTTACAATATCCCTTACCCTACGTCAGCAGGCAAACTATGCGGCCAAAAGAGCCTTATTCTCTTAAAAATGCTTGGCATACCACGTGGAAAGTAAAATTTATAAATCAAACTTCACATTTATTGTTAGTTCTATGATACGTATTTAAGGAAAAAAAGACACCATCTAGGTACTCTTAAGCCACCGAGAAACTTTTTCAAAGCTCATTTTCTCAAGCACTCTTGAGTGCTTTTGAGAAATCTACGTTCTAAATGATTGTTGAAACGGCACAAAACCGATTTTCAAAAGTTTTGAGAATCTTTGAGAAAATTTTATCTCAAAAATGAGCAATAGTGCTATTCACTTAATGGGATTTACTGTGTTCAATGTTTGTAATTGGGACGGTTTGTAATAAAAATGTGAGATCAAATACTGTTTTTGCAATTTGAACCTTCAAATAAAACTTGAGTGGCAATATCGATTTTTCAAAATGAGAAAAACTGATGACGGCCATGGGCTTGCATCTGAGAACTAGTTTTGAGTGCCAGAGAAAATTTTATGAATTATTAAAGACTTTATAATTTTCCGTTAAGAACACGCCTAAAAATTGGAAATCTTCAAACACCGTTTCTGGCAATTATTTGGTGCTAAGACAAGGCTGATCTCAATCTAGTATGGCCTTCATATCCAAGTACAGGAACGACATGGACTCTTAGATTATTTTTAGATAGTCCAACAAATAGATATGAACATCCATTGGCAGCATTAGTATTTATCTAGAAAATAGCGGCTAATTGCAGGAATGATGTCGTAGCAGGTGACCATAGAACGACTCATCGAGAACGTCCGCTCTCCAAAATTTTCATCTCTTTAGGACATTTGCTCATCAAATACACACCAAACGTATCCAAATGGGTTTGGTATAATACAGCTCAACTTTTTGTGTGTGAAATGTATACGAGAACACATATTTACACAAATCCGCAACTATCTGCAACCATACGATGCGGTTTCAGTTGCTTTACTGTATCGGTATCCATACCTCTTCTCACCACCGCTAAGAACCCTCCGGCACTTACGCCGATCAATCAAAGGATATAGAAGCGATTGTGTTTCTGTTTGTTGTTTGGCGGCTTAAACGATTGTCCTCGTTTTGGCGTGGCGTGAGACTATCCCACCCATTACCATACCCACTATCGCTGCTCTAACCAGCACTGTAACCGTTTGGCAATAAACGAACATGGTCGGCACATTGTTTGACCAGACTCGGTGTGCGTTATTCGATCACGCGTTCCGGTGGTTTGTGTTTATTTATTTGTTACCTCCAGGTCCTCACACACACACACACCCTCCGTTGTGGTGCCACACATTCAAAACAGTTTCAACCCACACACCTCTCAGAATGAGGGGGTCGCAGTGGGTATGTATCGGATTGGTTGAAACATAATTCATCTAAATTGCGTCCGAAGCCGAAATATTTCCGCCGGAATGTGTTCACATGTGTTTTTCGCGCGACCAAGAGCAGAACGAAAATGGACCCCGGTTCAACCAGCCGGTTTGGCGACCTCACTCCTCTTCCCTCGATACACGCACACATACACACAGACCCCTTTGATTGGTCAATTTCCGGTACCGTCTACCTCGCTGTTGTCAGCGTAATGCTTCCTGCAAAATTATCGCGAACAAAATCGGATTAAGGATCGCATTGCCTTGCCCCGGGCTTGCCCTTGTTTTTTCAAGTACGCGCTTTTTTCAAACGCAAACACAATACGCAAACCCCGTATCAGCTGAAGCAGAACGTTAGAGAGGGATAGAAATATTTAAAAAAAAAGTCCAATAAACTACGAAGTGGAGTATGGAAAATAAAAAAAAATGAAACATTTCGCACATTCACGGACGCAAAGGGAATAGCAAATAATAATAATAATAATGCCACCGTTTTTGCTGACCAAACAGACTTTTCCAGCAAAATGGCTTCCGGCATTTATTTTGCACCCCCTGCCGAAGGGTTTGGCTTGGGAAAGGTTTAGGGGTCAGCCAGCTCAGCTTCACCAACAACAATAACAACAACAAAAAAGCACAATAAATGCCGGACACTATTTGGCACAAATTCATAAATCTTGCTTCTGGATGCGGAACGCCCCTTCGCCCGAACACACCGCTTCAGGTTGACAGATATGATAGAAATAAATTTCGATTATTTTAGAGACTGTGTGCTGTGCAGCACAGCTGCCCTGCTCCTGGGTCACACGCAAATAGAAAACGATTTTGTATAAATATATCCTTCCCCCCTGCATCATGTTGTGGCCTCTCTGTTGACCGAGACCGAGGCGGTTGGTCAGGAATGTTAAGTTAAAGGTAGCATGAAAAGGGTTAAACGGGCGTCTAAAAGGCGAAGCCCCATTTTGGGGCCTGCCAAAATGGGTCCTTTTAGTCATCTTCGGGCTGTCCTTCCCCGGAAGGCTCATCACGATGACGTTTCGGTGGGGGAGGGTGGTTTGTGATAACAAGTCCGAGAAATGTGGTGCGATTTATGGGCTTTGGAATGTCTAATAATTCACGCGATGCGGGCAACGACACCATTGGATGGTCTGCTTGCCCCAGTGCCCTCCTCCTTCCATTAGATCCCCATTCTGCTTGAGCGCTTGGGAAGCAAATTTATGATTTTCATTTCAACCGCATCATGGAAATGGTATGAACGAAATGCTATCCCTTGTCCACTGCAAAGTGTCAGAGACATAGGTGAAGAAAGTCCCCTCTTCGAACCAACCTACTGTTAGCAACTCAACTCATATGTTCATATACTTCCTTCAAGCAAATGGGAGGAAAAATGTACCGATTCTTCCGTTTTCTACCTTTACTGAAACATCTGGAATTGATACGTAATAGTTTTCCCTCCGTAAAACCTGTCATCCCGTGCCAATCGGAACGAAGGAGGATTTCAATTGGTGGAATATTAATACGGAATTTCCTCCCGTAAGGTAGATTTGCAGCGAGACTGTCCCCCGTTGAACTCGAAGCAAATTGCAAAATGAACCAATAAAAGAACGAAAAAATAGAAAAGATAAATCAATGACCCCACAAAGAGACAACCGACCGTGTGTGTGTGTGTAAGCCTTTAGAGGGTAAATTGATGAGTAACATTTGTACAATAATCGGCCTCTGGCGTCTGGCGGTGACAAGTCTTCCCTATCAATAAGTAGGGGAAAGCAAGTTAAGAAAATGGAGGTTTTTTTAGACAGAAAAAAAAAACTTGTTTGCTTCCAGTCCCTGTAGTTTCCGGTATGTTGTCAGGGCCATCTGTTCCTTTTTCCCTAGCGTTAGGCAAAATGTTTTCAATAGAGTTCGATAGTACATTATTACCTTTCATATCTATGGATGCTTATTCTGGGATGGTTTTGAACTTTTTAACTCAGAGTATAATCATCATATTGTTTCACCGGGTTTTGTTCTGGTGATTTAATTTCAGTCGCCATCTTTCAAACTTAAGATAAAAAAATCTAGTTGGAATCGTAAAACCTTGGGTGGTTTTACGTGGTGTTGGAAAGGGAAAATATCGTCCATAGTTCTATTTACTTCATTTTTCCTCTGCTCTGTTCTTACTTTAAGTGTCTGATTACTTTATGCCATATTCTCGTCATATTTCTAATTATTAGTTTATTACTACTTAACATATCATCATTCATTGTGGTTGTTTAACTAATCAATTGATAAATAATTACTTACTCAGTTCAATCCATACAAACGTTGAACCAACGTCGAGCAAAATGTAAAATCATTTATTTAAGGTTGTAGTAACTAACCAGTTTTGTGAGGCACACTTTGCCGTTTTTACTGCACAATAGAACAAGTGATTAAAGTTTTTATTTCTCAACGAAAACCGGCATACTAGAAAAGGATAATTTGGTTTTTAGTTTAGTACTTTTATCCAATTAATTAATTTATTATGAATTGTACAGTATTTTTTCGAGATATGCGGTTTCGCGTCATAGAATTCGGAGGCACGCTGTTTTCAAAATTTGATAGTTCATGTTTAAATTCAGTACAAATTGATACAAGATTAGTTAATTTGGCCAGGATACAGAACTACGCAATTAAATTTGAAAGTTCTTTTCTGATCTTAAGAGTACGCTGATATTAATGGCCTGTTAATCCAACTAAAATGAAATACTTATGACGACTCCTTAAGAGACCTAAAATCAAAACCAAACTCATGCTGGTCCTGTTATCAATACGTTACATATTCTGGTTCAAGAACTGCACATGACCTAATGCCGGTCCAGGATCTGGTCCTGGAGTGAACATCAAGAATCCATTCCGGTCTTAGAGCCGATCAAGTACTCATACTAACCCTGGCACTGATCATCAACCCATAGCGGTCCTAGAACCACACATGAATCCATACCAGTCCTGGAACTGAAAGTACACCCATAAAGGACATGGCACTGATATTATACCCATACCGGTTCTGGAACCGATCATGAAGCCATTCTGATCCAGAAATAGCTCCCGAATAGCAGAAATAGCAGCGCAGGAATAGTGTAGGAATTAGTGTAGGAAATAGCGCAGGAAATATAATAGAATTTTGTATAGTGGTAAACGCATGACCCGCATACCTTGTGAACAGACTGTACTACCACATAAAATGTATTAACACTGGTAGAGAATAGTTTCTTTACATTTTTTCGTTACTTGTGGTACACAAGAAGGATACATTCGGGGTGATTATTAGCTAAGGCAGCAATGGTTTCAAGATTTTGTTTGAATTTGAATTTGATCATTCATCAAGAGTATGACAGCGGATAGTAATAAATAGAGCTAAAGTGGAGTAGAAGGTCGACGGAATCGGTGAAACCACCATTCTTAAACTCCAATAATATATCTATGTCAAAGTGTCACATTTTTAATATACAGTTGATTTATTATTTCTATCTTTCGCCGCCTTAATATGCGCTTAGTGCATGTTCAAAAGCCTTTAAAAAAGCCCCTGACAACCGAAATGGGTACAGCCATCATTCCTTTTTAAGAACCATCCAGTCACAGTGTGGTCACAACGCAATAAGTGACAAAACACACGATCGCTCCCCCCCCCCCCATTCCAAGCCAAGCTAAGCGCCAAACAGAATGATTTTTCCATCTCCTTCCCCAGTTTCAATCGTTCCTTGAGTTTATTTTTCGACACACTTCCCACTCCCGTGTGGTACAATCGTCCAGGGAAAGCTGGCTTGTGAGAAAGCATAAAACTCGATGATTATTTTTTACAATTTGGACCACTCTTTATGTTGGTTTAATTGAAAATTTTACGACACTGACTGCTGTTAATTAACAGACACACACACAACGGGCGTCTTGGTGTGCGCAATTATTAGACGGCCAAGCTCGTTTCCTTCGTAATAGTACTATCGCTTGTTTTTCCTTTTCCTTTCCCCCACGAACCATGAAATAATCCATCCAGCAGAGCAACGTTTCCATGACACACTTCCGCAACACGATCCAGCGACCGACGGAGAGACCGCACGTGATTGGGAGTCATTGGTGCGGGGTTCCTATGCGTGTGCTGATACTTTCGGTAAATATATTTTTTATCTTTTCTCCGTCCCCAAAAAGCTTGCCTAACTTCCTTACGAAAGCAGCCCCTGCGTACGTATGGACGATGGAAAAATAAATCATCACGTCCATCAGAACGGCACGTTTTCGCTCGGAGTCCGCTGTCCGTGCTCCCCAAGGGGATATGGGAGTGGGTGGGATTTAATTTTCTCCACTAATTGATTGACGGATCGAACTCGGGGAACGGGTAAAAACACTGGACAGATCATTAACGCTGGTGCTTCACTACCATCATCCACCACATCCACCACCTGTCTGTTGCGGGGTGGCTGAGCTGTTTGCTACCGAAAGGCAAGATTGATCCGTCATCCCCGAACGGATCGAAATGGATGATGTTGAAGTCTTGCTTTGGGTGGGTGTTTGTGCGTCCAAGCGGTATAAACGGCGCAGGGGGTATGGGTTTTACAAATAGACCAATTAATCTCCAATATGTAGAAGCTGCGGAGATGGGAGACACTGGATGGCGGTGTGAAATGATTGGAGTTTTATTCGACACTCTATCGTGCCAAAGCTTAGGCTCATATATACGTCAGAGAAAACGGATCTCATGGCAACCTTATAATGGAGCCGGATTTGTGTCAGCTTTCTGGGCGATATCTTTTCCCACGAAATCGCAAATAGGCACTAGATCAGATTTTGCAACCCAACGGTAGTGCAAACTGCCCGATTTAATGCTAGCGAGTGGGATTATGGAGGAAATATTATCCTTTGCACTGCTTCATTAGACACTAATCTGTAACAAAGTTGATTTTAGGTATTAAAGACTGTTAATATTCTGTTAAATATGATTCCTTGACTGAATTGATTACAGTTTAGTAAGATTAGTATTGAAACACGGCACCATAAACCCACCACTTGTACACTAAGCAGAACTGTCAAAGTTGTATTCAAATTGACAGTTAAAAACTAAGAATGTTATTTGCATCTTTTTCCATCAGAATCTCCATGTTTTTTATTGCTCAACGTCTGTTCAGCACTAAAACACCGATAAAACAGTGCACCCTACTACTTTCCGAACAGTTCACACTAGAACGGTTTCGATTTTTACTACCTTTCACCAACAACAATGTTTTGCACAGTCACACAATGCTTTACAATGGTCTCAACTTCGCAAAGCGCCCCCGCATCCACTGTTTCTTAAGTGCACTGGGTAGATGGAGCAAAAGGGCACAGTTTATATTGACCGTAAACAAAACCCGCGCCAAGACCACACAACACCACCACCAAGACAATCAGTTACGATACACACGCGACACACTTGAGCTTTCTCGATGCATAAAATTGCATCCCCACTAGTACGGGCTGCTACGAATCGTATGTGGTCGTAAAACCACGATACAAGCGCACTGGGGCAGGGAGGCTACGTTCCCGAAGACTCCCAACAAGTCCGCTGTGTTTGCAGATCAATATTTGAATTCTTTCTGCAATTTTTACTCCAAACCACCATCACCCCACTGGGTGTAGGTACAGTGGCGACAGCAAACGCTGTTTGTTTACTGCATCTCTGCGTTCGCTCTAATCGTTTGATGCATGGAAGGTATGGAAGATGAAAACACGAACGCGATTTGCAATAAAATACGACAATTTATTGCCTTTCAAGTGCAAGAACGCCAAGACCAGCCCTGAAGCCCCTGAGGGGATCGGGATCTGCTGGTATCCTTGTAAAATGCATACTTTTTCCCCTTCAAACCCCGCTGGATAACTGGTTGGAGGGGATCGTATCGAGTATGTGTGCTATATAGGAGGTATTTCCGTTCCGTATCCGACGGTGGTGTAGGGTGTCCTCGTTTCTCGGTGGTGGCAGTAAAACCAGCACACATCAAACGAATGCTACTGCACTTAGTAGTCGAGATTCAATGTAAACTTTCCATCATCAATTGCAACCCCGAAGCGAACCGCTGCAATCGTTACCTTTAGCAACGGGGCGTATTGTTTTGAAAAGTATATTTTCATAAAAATCCGTTAGTTTGACCACGCACAAGCTTATCTTTGTTTGTGTACATCTTGAAAACGTGTCTATGTATAGTTGCAAAATGGCAAACATATTTCATCAGAGGAGAATTAAACGGAAGCTTTATATTTGTTGACAAGAACTTCTTGTTCTAGAAACTGTTCTAGGAATAGTCTGCGAAACAGAACTTAACTTGAATTGCTACTAAAGTTTCAAAGAAAACAACCCCACTCTACCAACCTGCCTACCGCTGACAGCGAACAGAAAACAAACAGTGGATATGAAACCTGGTGGGAGCTCCTGAACTGGAACCGAGGGAAGGAGTCCCGCCTTGCCTACATCTTCGACAGGTAGTGTTTTGTAGAATATGTTTCTTATTTTGTTATTCAACGTCTGCCCTGCCGGCATTTCCACTCGTAGATGGATCTTGTTTGTGTTGTACACTGGGTATTACTACCTTCTTACTAAAGACTACTTGTTGAGGCAAAAAAGAATCCCACTTTTAACTGTTTACCATCTCGAGCAGTAGCTTGCCGTCACCTCGTGCATAGGTTCGATCGGATACGGAAACTTATCCTCTGCCAGAGGTTGGCCAACAGAGAGAAACACACAAAAAAAAACCCGGAAAACAAATTGCAAAAGGCAGTAGATTGCAAATTGCAACTCGCAACTCACCCGCTCAGCCAAATGGATCTTGGGGAGAGCGGAGCGAAAAAAAACAGACCTCCTACCTAGGAACTCCTATGCAGGTCAAGCAGGGCGGAGGATGCATTTTACATAATGCTTAACGAGCACAAACAAGAGTTCCCGAGTTTTGGGGCGAGCATTGGAATCCATTCTCCATTTCGATCTGTGTTGAGATAACGGAAACGGTGACGCCTAAAGTAAGTTTGTTGAAATAGGTTGAACTACGCCAATTTTACGAACGAAAAACCCTTGGACCTTCCCGAAAAAAGTGGTCCCATGTTCTACGGGAAGTAATAGCACACAGGCCCACACGGATTGACTCCATACTCGAAAGAAATGTTTATTCTTGCAATCACAGATAATTGCCATCGCCTGGTGAGCACATGACGCATGGTGATGGTGCCTTGCTGCCATCTCGTTAGACCTCCCGCTAGGCGCACAACTATTGGCTCTGCGGGTCAACCGTCGGCTGTCCTATCACCATCTACACCAGCAACTTTCAACGCCATCAAACAAGTGTAGTAACTTTCAATTTGCAACTTTACTTCTGCACTGGAGGCGAGCCAAACGGGAAACCCGGGGCTCACCCGCCGATTCTTGGCAAGTGGCGTAGAAAAACAATCCCCAAACCTCAGCCCGATGCTTTGGCTGATTGTGTCCATTTCGTTGTTTCCCGTTTTGCTTCGTTCCTGGTGAACGTGGAGGAAGCTTACCACTTTAAGCAGCTGGCATGACTTGTTTTCTATAACTTTTGCCAATGCTTTAACACGGAAATGTTGCTTTAATTTTAAGAGAAAATGAGAAACCTCGCCCATTCTTTGCGAGCAGGTTAACAATAGCTCCTCCAATAGACATACTACTGGGCACAAGGTTCTCCTTGCGTTTCATTGACCGCAGTGAAATCAGCCGCCGGGCACAATGTAACAGTACTGGCGCACGTAATGCTTCAGCCATTACCCATCCAATCACTTCACGCTGTGGCTGCACCTCAACGCTTTCCCACAGCGCGGAACGGAAGCGGAAATTGAACACAAATGGAAGCAGGAAACAGAAACCGGGAAGCGTTGAAAGCTCAACTCGAAACGATTCGTAGGGTGGCATGCATCCTATCCCGCACGGAACCGGATTTCGAGTTCCGGATGAAAGGTAAATGGCTCCCGTTTCGGAAGTCCCGGCTGACCGGCCCCTAGGTTGCGCACGGGTAGCGGTTTGCAAGCCAGCGATAAACATCTTCATGTACCTCTGAGCAGGGTTAGGCATTGGGTAGTTCTTTTTGTATTTAGTTTGCTTTGTTACAGTGCAGAGATAGATGCCTTTTATAGATCGCTTTTTATGTTTTATATGTACTGAAGAAATCATGTATGTTTTGTTCTCTTCATAATAATCAAAGAGAATGTAGAATATTCATATGAATTTGCTAGTTGTGTATGGAGCGCAAATAGCCACAGCGAGGCCTTTCCTATTTACAGATAGTGCTCTGACCTCATCCAATGAGTTCATGTTTATAATGTTGTACCAAATCTGACCATTTGAGTAGAAAAAACTCAATTTTTGTCGTTTTCTGTGATCTAGCAAATCATATGTACTAGTAATATACTTCCTGTACAAGATTGACATCTTTTTAGGTAGAAGTCTTCTGCAAGCATCTGCCTAAAAAGATGTCAATCCTCCAAATCCACCGAGGTAAAAATATCGCCAGTGTAGACCGTCCTGTGTAGTTTTACAAATTTAAATTTGAGACCTGGGAGTCCAATGTTACTTAGCAACTCGTACAAAGTCCTTACCAACCATAACTCTCTACAAGTTAATCTCCATAGAAATCTCCATTCATCATAGCTACCGAAATCAGAGCTAATAACCCACCTGTAGTATATCCAACCACCTTGGTAATTACTAAAAATACAAGGTCACTAGAATGAAGCACTTCCTCATATGCTCATTCTGTTGAATATCAGGGGTCTTTTTAAAAATATTTCCTGAATTATATGTTATTTGTGTCTACTTCCTGTCCTTTCCTTGTTCATATCATTATATTTTCGTACACGCTTGTCGTAGTATCTCACGACTACTTCAATGAAATAATTTAAAACTAGCAAACTAGTAAAGGTTAAAGTATATCCTATTCTGAACAGTAATTAGCTCTGAAACTATGTACAAACATGTATGAAATTCAATGTGCTACAAATCCTAAATAGAGCTAAGTAGAATCCCGAGCTCTGGACTTTTACATCGCTTGAATGTATGTAACAGACTGACCCGTGAACAAGCCAAGCCGTACCACCATCCATGACCGTGTCGTAAACTTTTGTGCCTACCCCCAAACAGGAAGACACACCTAGATGCATGCTCACCGTGCACCTGCAGGTGCACCACCTGCATAAATTGCACCAACGTTCCAATCTCGTGAACCGATCCCGAGGCGGGTCAAATGCGCCCAGTTACGCAGAATTGGTAGCGTCGGCATGAACCGCCCATCGATTGCTTACCACCTACCTGCCTGGGTGGACACCACCAGTACAAATGTCGGAAAGCAGCGCAAGATGACCGCCGATGACCGGAAACGCCAGAAAAGCTGGCAAACACCCGTGCCCCTGCAGTGCATCAGGTTGTAGCAAATGAAATCTTTCACTCGGCAAGCTGTGTTGGAAGGAACGGAAATAGGACGCTTTATTACTGTCCCCTCTTTCTCTCCCGTCGATATCCCCTTGTACGTATGCCATAAATAGCTCCAGCGAGCAATTTATATTTTTTCGATAATTTCTCGATTGCAGGATCGTGCTCGTACACATATTTGTGCCGCTCGTTGCACGTTTCACTCCGAATAGATAGTTCAACTCCAGGACCATCTTCCTCGGGCCGGGACGGTCAGATGAGTCAGATGCGGCGGTGTACTATAAAGGCATTACTTCGCCCGTGACTTGCCACCGGAGTGCAATCACAACCGTCAGCAGCTTGTTTGCTGCCGCTTCTTCTTTCCCGATAGTCCCCACCGTTTACCCGACCGTACGGGTGAAGGGGAGTAAGTCCCGACGTAAACAACTTACCCGCAGATCATGCTTGGGATTGGATTTATGAAACTAAAAAGCTGGATTTGCTTTCTTCCCTTCTTACTTCTCTGCTACCTCTTGCAACCTTCGGTTTTTATTCCGGAGACACCCTAGAACCGAACAAAGCGGAAAACTTTCAGCACCAACGACCCTGACCGGGATGGGAAAAGACAATATAAAATCATCGCCATCCACCCGTAGTGCACTATTCCGTAATGCTCTTCACCCGTCTTCTGCTGGCTTCACACTGTGCTTCGCCCCGCGCGGTAAGTAATGGTTCTTCGTAAATCAGGTTTGTCAGTAATTGTGCAATAATGAAAGCAGATAGGGAAGTGCTTTTTATTTCACTGTTCAATATTCGTGTCCACACACTGGAGGAAAAAAAAGTCGTGAAGGAGGAAAACGTGCACAAGTGCAGACACAAAGCGTCGAAGCATAGTATACAGCGGGACAAGTTTTGAAATATCCGGTATAAACGAGATGAATAGCAGTGTTTTAATTCAATTATTGAACAGCATCAAACTTTGCTTTCGCGGCTGAGTGGTGGGAAATTACACTTTAATGCAATTATTTTTCTAGTTGTAAAGTATCGCCTTAATTGCGTTCACTTAAATTACACACATAATTTATACTCAACTCTAATGGATCCTCTCTTTCTTTTACTCTGCAATCTGACAGCTGCTCGAATAGTGGCCACTAACAATACAACACAATAGTGTACGGCGCGTGTAATGTAAACATAATGTGCTGTTATAATTGCCATCACCATTATCAATTGCTGCTCTACGCCCTTCCTTCCCACCAAAACCGGCCGCCATTGTTAGCAAATGGTCGCAACGGCGTTTGCACCGTTTTCTAGTGAGGATCGATTACAACTGCTCGATAACAAGCTCAAAAGGCTTTACGCTTCTGCCAGCGATATAGATAGTGAAGTGCGATTTGACATCATTATACTATTTAGCCACCCACCCACGCACAACCAGCTCGATTTATCGCAGACCGCTCTCCACATCAACCACACAAAATGCATTCCAACTGCATGCATAACAATCGATGACAAACGGGATACACACAATAGAATAGAAACGTTGGCTCTAAATATCATCACCGGCATGGAATTCCCCCTCCCCTGCACAGCCACCCTTCCTGCCGGTGAAGCTAGCTTATGAGTAGATTTATAAATTAATTACTCTAATTTGTGATTATGAATTAATGTGGCCACAGACTTGTGTGGTGGTTGGTGCTGGTTTTTGGGAACGTACGTGGAGGTTAGAATTAGCTTGTTGCTGTTTTAATCATTGTGTGCAGGTGAGTATTGAAATACAATTGAGAAAATAATACAATTCTAATTTGTTAACATGGTTTTGAAAGTTTGAGCTGAAAAACACTGTTTTAAATGAATGGACATAGTGGAAATAGCGACATCTTTTGGTAAATTCTATCCTTTAACGCAACAAGGCTATGATATGTCTAGCAACGTTAGTGTTTGGAAACTGTTATAAGGCTTCAACTGACTGTCAAGTGAAGCGATGTTTTATGTCAAAGTTGCAAAGTCTATAACAGGAAAAAACGCGAGAATTGAGTGAAAAACAATAATTCTAAAACCAAGAGTCGCCGTATAACAGAGAATAAATATAAAACTATTTTTTAGTGCGCCCTTGGTGCCAGCCTAATAAATTCACCTTTGTTCTTCTTTTTTGACTTTTTTTTGTGACGATGAGTAGAGTGCCAGTTTGTTACAATAAGGCTTATTAGTAACAAAGAAAATGTTGTAAAATGATTGTTCCATGTTCGGATCATCATCGACATCATTAACAAGACGACATCGAAGGTATGTGAAGCGTACACTCGATTCAAACTCTAAGTAGTGTACCAAGTAACTGCTTGCCGTAGGCACAGCCCGTGATAAGGTCCAACTGGGGGGACAGTGTATTAGTTGACGGCGACAAACTCGAGGTCTTAGAAGAGTTCTGTGTCATTACTTCGGACAACAACATCAGCAGCGACATCCGGACACGCATTGTGCAGGAGAACCATGCATACTATGGGTTTAACCCTCTCCAGAGATCAAAAAGACTTCGTGATCACACGAGATGTGAGATATACCGCTCATTGATTTACCAGGTATTTAAGCGACGCATTCTCCAGAGCATCTTTTGCGATGTATTCGAGCATGTAGCGTGAAGGAAAAGGATGAACCACGAGTTTTTCAAGCTGTGCCGAACATCCTGACAGTGATATAGGCTGGCCGAATACGATGGCTGGGGCATGTCATGAGGATACCGGACTCGTGCCCCCTCCAAGAAGGTGTTCGACATAGGGCATAAGGCTCAGGGGAATTAGCTCCATAACTGAATCAGGTCTTGGAACTTGTCGGAGATCGGGTCTCTATATGGATGGGAGGCTGCAACCATCCGTGCATCGACGATATGCTCTATTGTGAGCAGGCCAACAAGAGAAAAGGAGAGAGAAAGAGAGTAAGAGAGACATAGAATTAAGAAAGACACTAGAACATCAAATATGTTAAGCAGCTACTTGATAATATAGGGTTTCCCACGATTTGTAAGTTAGTTCCTGTAGTTTTTTGGCCTTGTCTCACGATTTATTCATCGTTTCCCACAAATTTTTGATTCGTTCCCACGATTTATTGATATCGTTCGATTAGACATCCATACCAATCAACTGAAAAATGTTGAGAAACGCCCAAAAAATCCCGGGGCATCAACATCAAACAAAATATGAAATGCAACCAAAAATTTGTTGGAAACCACCAAAAACCTTGAAAAACCCAGTAAGGAAATAACTTTGATAAAGGTGCAATTAGAAACAAGCTTTGGACATGAACCTGGTATAAACTTCTTCAAGCAAACTGCTGGGAAACATCCTTTCAATGAGCAACCTAGATTAGTAGAACTCTTAGCAGTACTAAACAGTCAACTTAAACTGTTTTGTCAGCTGTTTGACATTTCCCCATAGTCATAAACGAAAAACACGTGTACCACATCCCAGTTGTGCAAGCATATGAATATCATCAAACAGCATCCGCTACCTTGTTTTGACAATTAGCAGCAAAATATGACATTCAAATCAAAACAGGAGCAATATAATTAATACCGCAACCCCGACCGTTCCCTTCGCTCCATCCAGAAAGACAAACGTCGTGCTGCATTCCCCCAGGGGGGAGTGAAGGAGGGGCGAAGGCCGGATGTGTTTATGAGTATGATGCAAAATTACGCAAATGCTTTAAATTAAGTCAATGCAACCGAAACTAATGCAATGCAATTGGCAGCGCACAAATTACCATTCGCTTACGGTCGGCTGTAATTAATGCTAGTACCGCATCCACCGGGGTGCGGTGCAATCAAACAGATTCACACATCCTGGCAATAATGGCGACCCGGGAATGGAGCTACAATTTTGCTTAGCTAAGGCCCAATCATCTCTCCCACACGCAGGCTCATATCGCGTTAATGATGTCCACCCATCACACATTCTACTGGCGCCGGTTTGGCTGCCGGATTAACTATTTGCCTTGCATCGTGTTTTTGATTCACCAACTGCTGTGTGCTTAACTGCCCCTTTGCCACACGATTCACCAACAAGCGGTGGCGTGAATCAAGCGCGTTTCGAAAATATTTCACAAAATGCACCTTTGTCGAGGTCGCGCAGCAAACGAAATTATTTTGCGCTAAATAATTACCATACATTCCACTGCCCATCCGAACGACTCCAATCGAAACGACAGTGCAGGAGACAGGCGCAGGCTGGGCGGTGGATGCGTATGCATCTATTAATTGGTGAAACATATTTCGCGAGCACACGCAACAAATGATATGGGACCACTGCCACCAGCGGTTGCACGCGAGGTTTTTGACTTTGAGTCGATAACATCAAAGCGTTTTGTCGTAATGTTGCTGCTCTGCCACTGGTTGTCTGTTACGGAGTGAGTGTGCATTCATGTGTACGCACACAGCAGAGAAAACAGGGCAGGATAAAAGGACGCATTTTTCTGGCTGCATTTGATGGAATGCGCGTGCTGCAGTGGAATGCGTGTCCGTGCAACATTCAATGATTACTGCACTTTTGGCTGGGAAAGCTTTACACCCACCTGACTGCTGAGCTTATTATCAGATGGTTCAACTCATAGTGTTTTGATCACTACAATACGTTTCAATGAAGCTTCCACTGACAGAGGTCCAATTTGTTTCTTCAAAATGGATGACACTTTTGTGAGTAATGTCTATCATTTTCATCATCAATACAAACTAAAGAGCCAAGCTCAGTCTGAATAGGATGTCTGTGAATAGAATAAAATCGAGTGAGCTTTTTATAGAATTATATACTTAAACTTACTTAGTTATATACTTAAACTTACTTACATTTATGGAGGTTGCATTCATCACGTGCTTTCCGTATTCGATGAGTACATGGCAGGACCCTCTGGAGGGCTTTGAGGCAGTTTTGTTTAGCGTCCTAGTTAACCTAGTTAACCCGTAGGGTTGGAACATGTCCATGTACCATAGCTTGGATGTATGATGGCACATGCTACCACCATTCGGTTGAATGGCTCTCCCTAACCTGTATTATCCCTCAGCGCCCCTTCGGATCTTAATCCATTCTGTAAGTAATAAGTAAGGAGATTGTACAACTACATTGTATACAGGACATCCAGCTTATTAGGTAGTTGTACAAAGGTGGATACAATAATCCAATAACGTTCGTATAGCGAACCACATGAGAAACACTGTTATGAAGAAGAGTCACAGTGTGATTATAACCGAACATAAGATCTGGACGGAAAGGGCGGTCCCGTGGCACAGTCGGCAACTCGTACGACTTAATGACAAGCCCGTCATGGGTTCAAGCCTAGAATAAACCACCCCCGGACTTGTCTCTTATATCTGACTGCGTGATTCTGAATAAGTATCAAAAGCATGTTAAGGCCCCAGCATTTTCGCGTGGGAAGTTGCACCAAGTAAAAGAAGAAGATCTCTGGACAAAGTCTATAAAGACTGTGGCTGTTACCTGGCAGCATACATTACTGCACGGTTTCAAAGCATAGGACATTCAAAAATGAAAAGGCCTAAACTGTGTGTCGCAACTGTGCCATGTAACTGCCTCCAGTAACTGCTGTATACAAAAAAGAGTTTCATTAGTTTTTAATTGATTGAAATCGGCAGTAAAGCCTCTACATGATACTGAAGGTATATTTCGGTAATAGGATTGTTTACTCGTGTGTTAAAAACTTCTCTCTTTTGAAATACTCTCGCAAAACTATAACGAACTATTTCCCCCTACATCTCACGCTATCCATCCCACTGCTCTGTGTGTACTGTGCCGCTAGCACACATCGTTAAGCAACCACGTGTATACCACTTGTTGCGCTCAATTCAATCGCAACGTGATAGTACGTAATCGTTCCCCCGGACCGTTTTATCGATGCACTTCCCCAGTGCCGAAGCTTTCGGAAACTTTTTTTTGCTTCCCGCATCTAGTGTGTTCCATCCCAATTAGCAAACATCCATCAACCGGAAAGGCAACTAATTTATGCCAGCTGCCTCACGCCTTATGGATTCGAGTGGACTTTGCCAAATGGTCAAACGGTATCACGGAGGGGAAAGTACTGACCAGCTACAGCCCCCGGGATGCCCATAGCAATTGCAACTCAGCTTCACCTCACTCAGCTTCGATGTGCATTGTGGGGTTTGTGAATCTCGATTACGTACGTGAGTCGGCTTGGGCTAGAAGTGATGCCTCCGTAGACTTTCTCTCATCCTTTCGACCCACTACCAATTCCATCAGGAAACGACGGGAGGCACCTTCAAGTCTAATAGTGATGTAAAGCTGCTCTTCCCAGCTCCCTCGCAGGGATCGTTACGAAAGGTATACAATCCAATTTTCTGTTTGGCAAAACTTTCCCAAAGCCCTAATAGAAGCGATAGTGGCGATAGCCACGAATGTAGGACGGTGAGAGTTTAACGGATGACCACGTTTTAGAAGTTTCCGTATGGATTTTCCCACAGACGACCCCTGTTTCACAACCGGTGGCTTCGAGCTTTCCTCCTAATGGAAGGATCCTGTTGAGCGCTCAAACTGAAAGCAAGCTAAAGGGTGGGGGGGGAGGTTATTAATACGCTCTCCATATGGTAAAACCACTTGACGAAAGTTACATCCCAGCAGGGCGAAGGTGGTCCCAGCCAGCAAGCTCTGTGGACTAGTGTAAATCGATCACAAAGATGCCACTTCCGGCATATTGCATCTATCCAGAGGGGAAGAAGGAGTTTAGAAAACGAAGGCTTTTGTGGAATAGTTTTAGTCAATTAACTTCTGAGTGTGTGGGTGATGTGGTGTCATCTAAGCTTTAAGATCGAAAGCTCCCGCTAGTGGTTGTGTATATGGATCGAAAATAATAAAAAAAACCTCTCACATACTGTGCATGACATTTTCACCGGCAAACCTGAAGTGTCTCTGGATGACGACTAATCCAATAAACTCGAATATCGGCATAGTAATGGAGTAGTTTTTTCTACTGTCGTATAGCAGAAATGGCTGAATTACTTCGACATGCACAGGAACTCTTCAAATGCTGGAAAGTTTCGATAATTTCTCAACTTTTTTTGGCCATGAAACTTTCCCATGGAATATTCTAAGCAATTTTGGAGCTCAATTTTGCCTGAAAACCTGACAACATGCCGAATACATGTAACGATCCCAGGATACTCCGGAGGGGTGGTTGAGGTGTTTGCTAAAATTAATACAGAACTGAAACTAAACCACACATCCTTAAAGCGTGTTTATCCCTGGCATCACTTTCCCGCTCTTTGAAGATGACTCATTCTTTCTAGGTGTTCGGAATCAATTCCGGAGCCGATTCCGATTCCGGAGCCGATTCCGGAGTCGATTCCGGAGTCGATTCCGGAGCCGATTCCCGAGTCGATTTCGGAGCCGATTCCGGAGCCGATTCCGGAGCCAAATCCGGAGCCGATTCCGGATCCGATTCCGGAGCTGATTTCGGAGTTGGCTCCGGAGCCGATTCCGGTGTTGACTCCGGAGCAAAATTAGTCCGGGAATCTCCATGAGAATGGATCTTTTACAAGTAAATTTGGACTTTTGCGGTTATCAATACATAGTATGATTGGACCCAAACGCCTTTTTTATGGCAATGGCGAAACTGACTCCGTTTGGTAGTCGATTCTAATTTATGAGCCATTTCCGATTCGAGAGCCGACTTCGAATCCGGAACCGATTCTGGAATCGATTCCGGAACCGATTCCGATTCCGGAGTCGATTCCGGAACCGATTCCTATTCCGGAGCCGATTCCGGAATCAATTCTGGAGCCGATTCCGGAGTCGATTCCGATTCCGGAACCGATTCCGGAATCGATTCCGCAAACTGATTCCGGACCTACTATCCGGAATCGATTCCAGAAGACTGCGGAGCTAGCCGGAATCGATTCCGACAAAAACTTCATTTTTCCCATCACTACATCACACACGTTCACCTTAGTGATGGGAAAAATGAAGTTTTCGTCGGAATCGATTCCGGCTAGCTCCGCAGTCTTCTGGAATCGATTCCGGATAGTAGGTCCGGAATCAGTTTGCGGAATCGATTCCGGAATCGGCTCCGGAATCGGAATCGACTCCGGAATCGGCTCCAGAAATGATTCCGGAATCGGCTCCGGAATAGGAATCGGTTCCGGAATCGACTCCGGATTACGGCTAGCTCCGAAGTTTACTGGAATCAATTCCGGTTTGTAGGTCCGCAGTTTCCGCAATTGGCTCCGGAATCGAAGTCGGCCTCGGAATCGGAATCAGCTCCGGAATCAGAATCGGTTTCGGAATCGGGTCCGGATTTGAAATTGGCTTTGAAATCAAAGTCAGTTTCGGCATCTCCATAAGAATAGCCGTTTGCGACCAATGATGCTACTACACATTGATAACCACAAAGAATCCAAATTTACTTGTAAACTATCCATCCTCATGGAGACTCCCGGCTTGTTTTCGCTTCTGAAAAGTCTTATTTCTGATTTTGATTCTCAAGAACTGATTCTTATTTCGGAGCAAATTCCATTTCTGGAGTTAATTCTGATTCCATTTCTGGAGCAAATTGCGATTCCTAGGTCGATTCCGATACCGAAGCCGATTCTGATTCCGGAGACAATTTTGAATCTGATTCCGGATTCGAAGTTGACTCAGGAAGCGGCTCCGAAATTGATTCTAAACACGGAATCGAAGCACTCACCAGTTCGCATACCCCAACATAGCCTTACAGTTTTCCTAAACATCCTGATATCGAGATGTGTTTAGCTCTCTAGCGCAGAAAAAAACATCGAACTTCCTGAGAGCATTGAAACCGATGAAAAATGTACGTATTAAGCTAAATACACCGGTGGCATCCAACCTTTTTATGAGCGAAGACAACAATATCCAACACTGACGACGAAGATGATGATGATCATGGTGGTGGTGATACTGTAAAACAAAAGTTTTTAGAGCACCCAAGTCGATAAACACCGAAACCAGCGCTCCATCCGGTGCTGCATGTCTGCCCTTACCGATAAGTTGTCCCCACAAGCCCACAAGTCTTCTGGATGTTCACCCCGTAGGACATTAGCTTGAAAGCTTTACCACCGTCAGTGTTCAATGTACACACCCAAGCTCTGTTGCATATCAAGCTGACTTACCAGGGTATCACTTTACGGCTTCGATACATATATTGCTATACCATAGTATCGTTACAACATCGAGCCCTCTTCCCCCCCCCCCCCCCTCCCCCATTACCGGTAAGCGTTCCGGCTGGCCAGGGGGCTGCATTAGAGTACGGGATTAAAAGTTTTACGCATAAGCTCTCCGGATCGGAGCGTCCAAAAACCGTGTATGAGTGTTTGCGAAATTGCTGCCTTCCTAGGGGCAGACTGTCGGTGTTGGAATTGAAGCAATGTATGGAAAATCATGCACAAGTTCATTAACAACCTTTAAAAAAAAGCTGGAGTACATAACTTGATGGGATGTGAGTACAGAAGCAACCGTTCTACATACGTGAAGAAAACTCATTCGGACGTGGATTATCGTAGCATCGTGGATGATGTAAATTGTTTTCTGATTGTTCGTCTCGGATTAGGCATCATGATTAAGCTGAAACGATACAGATTAAGGCAATATTTGGTAAAGTTTTGTACCTAATTATTGTCGACGCATCTGTACGAATTAGGTTCTATCGGACGAACCGCCCCCTCCGTGAAAATCAATCATTTTGACCTATTAGCCTGTCCAATCATGAGTTAGGTTTGGGTTGTACTTGTTGTATGTTTCTCCCCCGTATGCACCACGCATCCATGTTGGTTTGTAAATAAAGCGAATAATTATTTGTACACCACATCATGAACACCCACTTTACGCCGGAACACGGTAGCTTACTATCCATAAATGCTAATTAGATTTACATCCGGCTAGCTTATCAGTATCAAATGGATCAATCAGCATTGTAGCTGCGCTGGTGGAAGCTTACTGATTGACTGGAATTAGGTTGCCACACTGCATTAGGAATAACCGAAGGATTTAGAAAACCGAATCCACTCAATCTGTTCATGTTTGCTTCCTGTTTATTTATTATTTTATGCGGCCAATCAAATTTCACTTGCTAAGCTGTTATTATCCTGGATGTGTTCTAAATTATGTGTGCGTTGAATGTAGCATTATATCTGCGGATAAACAAGAAATGGGATCGGAAAGTTATTTCAGTCAGTACTTTTGGTAGATCAGCATGCGCTTTGGGAACAAATCCCAGCTTTGAATTCAAAGTTTCTATATTATCTGTTAAACATTTTCATCGAACATGGTATGTTTATGTTTACTCCTCCTTCCTTTTCCTTAGATCCAGAATTATCTCATCTCTGCGTGTTGGGGGGCATCCGTGCCGACCCCCTTGGACTTGTGCCGTGGCAGTTGCGATGCCACCGGTCAACGTCCAGGAGGACGACAGTGCATCACGTACACTGTCGCACACACTAAGCGTGCGAGACTTACATTTGCTGTCCTTTTCTGGCAATGTGTTTGCAAGTGCCACAAATCCACTAAACGACCACTAAACGGGTTCTAAACGACTCAAGCTCTCAACCTAAACGGAATTTAAAAAGACTTCGTTTAGCAGACGGCAAACGACTCCCCATATAACCAAGATACCGAAAACGCCACCAATTTCTTGTACTAAAAATCCAGTTCCATCAAACAAAGCTAAAAAACTATCAGTTTGGTGGGTTAAGCCACACGGCCACAGACGCAGTTATATACTTAAACTTACTTACATTTATGGAGGTTGCATTCATCACGTGCTTTCCGTATTCGATGAGTACATGGCAGGACCCTCTGGAGGGCTTTGAGGCAGTTTTGTTTAGCGTCCTAGTTAACCTAGTTAACCCGTAGGGTTGGAACATGTCCATGTACCATAGCTTGGATGTATGATGGCACATGCTACCACCATTCGGTTGAATGGCTCTCCCTAACCTGTATTATCCCTCAGCGCCCCTTCGGATCTTAATCCATTCTGTAAGTAATAAGTAAGGAGATTGTACAACTACATTGTATACAGGACATCCAGCTTATTAGGTAGTTGTACAAAGGTGGATACAATAATCCAATAACGTTCGTATAGCGAACCACATGAGAAACACTGTTATGAAGAAGAGTCACAGTGTGATTATAACCGAACATAAGATCTGGACGGAAAGGGCGGTCCCGTGGCACAGTCGGCAACTCGTACGACTTAATGACAAGCCCGTCATGGGTTCAAGCCTAGAATAAACCACCCCCGGACTTGTCTCTTATATCTGACTGCGTGATTCTGAATAAGTATCAAAAGCATGTTAAGGCCCCAGCATTTTCGCGTGGGAAGTTGCACCAAGTAAAAGAAGAAGATCTCTGGACAAAGTCTATAAAGACTGTGGCTGTTACCTGGCAGCATACATTACTGCACGGTTTCAAAGCATAGGACATTCAAAAATGAAAAGGCCTAAACTGTGTGTCGCAACTGTGCCATGTAACTGCCTCCAGTAACTGCTGTATACAAAAAAGAGTTTCATTAGTTTTTAATTGATTGAAATCGGCAGTAAAGCCTCTACATGATACTGAAGGTATATTTCGGTAATAGGATTGTTTACTCGTGTGTTAAAAACTTCTCTCTTTTGAAATACTCTCGCAAAACTATAACGAACTATTTCCCCCTACATCTCACGCTATCCATCCCACTGCTCTGTGTGTACTGTGCCGCTAGCACACATCGTTAAGCAACCACGTGTATACCACTTGTTGCGCTCAATTCAATCGCAACGTGATAGTACGTAATCGTTCCCCCGGACCGTTTTATCGATGCACTTCCCCAGTGCCGAAGCTTTCGGAAACTTTTTTTTGCTTCCCGCATCTAGTGTGTTCCATCCCAATTAGCAAACATCCATCAACCGGAAAGGCAACTAATTTATGCCAGCTGCCTCACGCCTTATGGATTCGAGTGGACTTTGCCAAATGGTCAAACGGTATCACGGAGGGGAAAGTACTGACCAGCTACAGCCCCCGGGATGCCCATAGCAATTGCAACTCAGCTTCACCTCACTCAGCTTCGATGTGCATTGTGGGGTTTGTGAATCTCGATTACGTACGTGAGTCGGCTTGGGCTAGAAGTGATGCCTCCGTAGACTTTCTCTCATCCTTTCGACCCACTACCAATTCCATCAGGAAACGACGGGAGGCACCTTCAAGTCTAATAGTGATGTAAAGCTGCTCTTCCCAGCTCCCTCGCAGGGATCGTTACGAAAGGTATACAATCCAATTTTCTGTTTGGCAAAACTTTCCCAAAGCCCTAATAGAAGCGATAGTGGCGATAGCCACGAATGTAGGACGGTGAGAGTTTAACGAATGACCACGTTTTAGAAGTTTCCGTATGGATTTTCCCACAGACGACCCCTGTTTCACAACCGGTGGCTTCGAGCTTTCCTCCTAATGGAAGGATCCTGTTGAGCGCTCAAACTGAAAGCAAGCTAAAGGGTGGGGGGGGAGGTTATTAATACGCTCTCCATATGGTAAAACCACTTGACGAAAGTTACATCCCAGCAGGGCGAAGGTGGTCCCAGCCAGCAAGCTCTGTGGACTAGTGTAAATCGATCACAAAGATGCCACTTCCGGCATATTGCATCTATCCAGAGGGGAAGAAGGAGTTTAGAAAACGAAGGCTTTTGTGGAATAGTTTTAGTCAATTAACTTCTGAGTGTGTGGGTGATGTGGTGTCATCTAAGCTTTAAGATCGAAAGCTCCCGCTAGTGGTTGTGTATATGGATCGAAAATAATAAAAAAAACCTCTCACATACTGTGCATGACATTTTCACCGGCAAACCTGAAGTGTCTCTGGATGACGACTAATCCAATAAACTCGAATATCGGCATAGTAATGGAGTAGTTTTTTCTACTGTCGTATAGCAGAAATGGCTGAATTACTTCGACATGCACAGGAACTCTTCAAATGCTGGAAAGTTTCGATAATTTCTCAACTTTTTTTGGCCATGAAACTTTCCCATGGAATATTCTAAGCAATTTTGGAGCTCAATTTTGCCTGAAAACCTGACAACATGCCGAATACATGTAACGATCCCAGGATACTCCGGAGGGGTGGTTGAGGTGTTTGCTAAAATTAATACAGAACTGAAACTAAACCACACATCCTTAAAGCGTGTTTATCCCTGGCATCACTTTCCCGCTCTTTGAAGATGACTCATTCTTTCTAGGTGTTCGGAATCAATTCCGGAGCCGATTCCGATTCCGGAGCCGATTCCGGAGTCGATTCCGGAGTCGATTCCGGAGCCGATTCCCGAGTCGATTTCGGAGCCGATTCCGGAGCCGATTCCGGAGCCAAATCCGGAGCCGATTCCGGATCCGATTCCGGAGCTGATTTCGGAGTTGGCTCCGGAGCCGATTCCGGTGTTGACTCCGGAGCAAAATTAGTCCGGGAATCTCCATGAGAATGGATCTTTTACAAGTAAATTTGGACTTTTGCGGTTATCAATACATAGTATGATTGGACCCAAACGCCTTTTTTATGGCAATGGCGAAACTGACTCCGTTTGGTAGTCGATTCTAATTTATGAGCCATTTCCGATTCGAGAGCCGACTTCGAATCCGGAACCGATTCTGGAATCGATTCCGGAACCGATTCCGATTCCGGAGTCGATTCCGGAACCGATTCCTATTCCGGAGCCGATTCCGGAATCAATTCTGGAGCCGATTCCGGAGTCGATTCCGATTCCGGAACCGATTCCGGAATCGATTCCGCAAACTGATTCCGGACCTACTATCCGGAATCGATTCCAGAAGACTGCGGAGCTAGCCGGAATCGATTCCGACAAAAACTTCATTTTTCCCATCACTACATCACACACGTTCACCTTAGTGATGGGAAAAATGAAGTTTTCGTCGGAATCGATTCCGGCTAGCTCCGCAGTCTTCTGGAATCGATTCCGGATAGTAGGTCCGGAATCAGTTTGCGGAATCGATTCCGGAATCGGCTCCGGAATCGGAATCGACTCCGGAATCGGCTCCAGAAATGATTCCGGAATCGGCTCCGGAATAGGAATCGGTTCCGGAATCGACTCCGGATTACGGCTAGCTCCGAAGTTTACTGGAATCAATTCCGGTTTGTAGGTCCGCAGTTTCCGCAATTGGCTCCGGAATCGAAGTCGGCCTCGGAATCGGAATCAGCTCCGGAATCAGAATCGGTTTCGGAATCGGGTCCGGATTTGAAATTGGCTTTGAAATCAAAGTCAGTTTCGGCATCTCCATAAGAATAGCCGTTTGCGACCAATGATGCTACTACACATTGATAACCACAAAGAATCCAAATTTACTTGTAAACTATCCATCCTCATGGAGACTCCCGGCTTGTTTTCGCTTCTGAAAAGTCTTATTTCTGATTTTGATTCTCAAGAACTGATTCTTATTTCGGAGCAAATTCCATTTCTGGAGTTAATTCTGATTCCATTTCTGGAGCAAATTGCGATTCCTAGGTCGATTCCGATACCGAAGCCGATTCTGATTCCGGAGACAATTTTGAATCTGATTCCGGATTCGAAGTTGACTCAGGAAGCGGCTCCGAAATTGATTCTAAACACGGAATCGAAGCACTCACCAGTTCGCATACCCCAACATAGCCTTACAGTTTTCCTAAACATCCTGATATCGAGATGTGTTTAGCTCTCTAGCGCAGAAAAAAACATCGAACTTCCTGAGAGCATTGAAACCGATGAAAAATGTACGTATTAAGCTAAATACACCGGTGGCATCCAACCTTTTTATGAGCGAAGACAACAATATCCAACACTGACGACGAAGATGATGATGATCATGGTGGTGGTGATACTGTAAAACAAAAGTTTTTAGAGCACCCAAGTCGATAAACACCGAAACCAGCGCTCCATCCGGTGCTGCATGTCTGCCCTTACCGATAAGTTGTCCCCACAAGCCCACAAGTCTTCTGGATGTTCACCCCGTAGGACATTAGCTTGAAAGCTTTACCACCGTCAGTGTTCAATGTACACACCCAAGCTCTGTTGCATATCAAGCTGACTTACCAGGGTATCACTTTACGGCTTCGATACATATATTGCTATACCATAGTATCGTTACAACATCGAGCCCTCTTCCCCCCCCCCCCCCTCCCCCATTACCGGTAAGCGTTCCGGCTGGCCAGGGGGCTGCATTAGAGTACGGGATTAAAAGTTTTACGCATAAGCTCTCCGGATCGGAGCGTCCAAAAACCGTGTATGAGTGTTTGCGAAATTGCTGCCTTCCTAGGGGCAGACTGTCGGTGTTGGAATTGAAGCAATGTATGGAAAATCATGCACAAGTTCATTAACAACCTTTAAAAAAAAGCTGGAGTACATAACTTGATGGGATGTGAGTACAGAAGCAACCGTTCTACATACGTGAAGAAAACTCATTCGGACGTGGATTATCGTAGCATCGTGGATGATGTAAATTGTTTTCTGATTGTTCGTCTCGGATTAGGCATCATGATTAAGCTGAAACGATACAGATTAAGGCAATATTTGGTAAAGTTTTGTACCTAATTATTGTCGACGCATCTGTACGAATTAGGTTCTATCGGACGAACCGCCCCCTCCGTGAAAATCAATCATTTTGACCTATTAGCCTGTCCAATCATGAGTTAGGTTTGGGTTGTACTTGTTGTATGTTTCTCCCCCGTATGCACCACGCATCCATGTTGGTTTGTAAATAAAGCGAATAATTATTTGTACACCACATCGTGAACACCCACTTTACGCCGGAACACGGTAGCTTACTATCCATAAATGCTAATTAGATTTACATCCGGCTAGCTTATCAGTATCAAATGGATCAATCAGCATTGTAGCTGCGCTGGTGGAAGCTTACTGATTGACTGGAATTAGGTTGCCACACTGCATTAGGAATAACCGAAGGATTTAGAAAACCGAATCCACTCAATCTGTTCATGTTTGCTTCCTGTTTATTTATTATTTTATGCGGCCAATCAAATTTCACTTGCTAAGCTGTTATTATCCTGGATGTGTTCTAAATTATGTGTGCGTTGAATGTAGCATTATATCTGCGGATAAACAAGAAATGGGATCGGAAAGTTATTTCAGTCAGTACTTTTGGTAGATCAGCATGCGCTTTGGGAACAAATCCCAGCTTTGAATTCAAAGTTTCTATATTATCTGTTAAACATTTTCATCGAACATGGTATGATGTTTATGTTTACTCCTCCTTCTTTTTCCTTAGATCCAGAATTACCCAAGCACCACAGATAAAGCTTAAACGACTGGAAAATTGAATATCCATAGAAAAAATTAAAGCTTGACAGCTTCATTGGTTTGATCAATAGATGGCGTATTACAACTCATCATTATATTGCTATCCTTTTCTTGCAATGTGTTTCGACAAGTTTCATCTTATCATGACCTATATAGCCTTCTAACTTTCCGAGCAAAAATCTATAAAAATGGTCGTGTGGTCAGATAGGGGAAAGCGGGGCAAAATGGGCATGTTAAGCAGTTTACTGGATATTCCTATGAATATGCCACAAAACACAATTTTTCTTTCATTATTGCATGCCTCCACCATTTATCTATGGATTTAAATTGCCACATAGAATGAAAACAACTTAAAAACATGAAAATAATGTAAAATAAAAATTGATGTTTTACGAGAAGCATTTTTGACACGCGGGGTAAAATGGGCATAGCCCTGGGGCAAAATGGGCATATGTAAACAAACTGTGAAACGTCAAAACACTGGGGCAAAATGGGCCACAACAACTGCGCTTAGGTAATGGTCTATGCTTTTGCGCACCGTTTCGTGAATTGTATTTTCGTTCTATCTTTTGTTTTGCTGGTCAGGAAAGCCCTTAAAATTCTTCCAAAAATATGTTATCAAAATTAAAACAGTTTTTACACGTTTAAATCTACAAAATCGATTCTTTTGAAGCTGTGTCTGTTATCATTATTGAGGCGACAAATACAACACCATAGCCTCACCAAACGCCATTTGTCAAAAGTATCTGCCCATTTTGCCCCAAGCGTAACTGCCCATTTTGCCCCACGTGAAGCATTTTTGTATTTTATGTTATATTAGTAAAAATACGCATTCGATCGCCTTGCTTTCTTCAGACAAATTGTATAGAAATATCATATCTTTAAGAATATATCATTTACAACTTCAACGCATCCCTGTAACACTGGTTTAAGCTTATTTTCGAAGTGGCAAAAATTATATCAATATGCTACTAAACCTTATTTTGCATTTTTCTTGGTTATTTGTTATGTAAGGGTTATGAAACTTACATGGTGTTCATAGAACACTCTAATGAATACATTTTGAGCATTGGAAAGTATCTTTGTAGTCAAATAATGCTTAAATAGAGGGTGCCCATTTTGCCCCACATGCCCATTTTGCCCCGCTTTCCCCTACGTGGATATCAACATCAACGACCATTATTCAAATCTCACTTGCTCTAGTGCTGGTGGTTTTCGTTAGAGTTTAGTATTTAAACAATCGTATCGCCGTTCTAGTTCTAGCGATGCATAACTTCAATGCGAAACCATACAACAGTACAGAGGAAATGAGAAAGCTCTCCTCCAAGCGAGGAAGCTCAGCTGGTTGGGTATCCCACCAACAGAGAGCGCCACCAGCTTTTTTGCTATTTTTAGAATGCATGAGTCATTTGCCGTCTGCTATACGAAGTCTTTCTATATTCCGTTTAGGTTGGTAGCTTGAGTCTTTTAGAACCCGTTTAGTGGTCGGTTAGTGGATTTGTGGCACTTGGGTTCTGACTTCCCTTTCTGACAATGTGTTTCCAAGTGTCACAAATCCTCTAAACGACCACTAAATGGGTTCTAAACGACTCAAGCTCTCAACCTAAACGGAATATAGAAAGACTTCGTTTAGCAGACGGCAAACGTCTCATGCATTCTAAAAATAGCAAAAAGCAATCGTATCGTCGTTCTAGTTTTAGCGATGCATAACTTCAATGCGAAACCATATGAGGAAGGAGAAAGCTCTCACAGCGCGGAAGCTCCTCTGGTTGTGTATCCCACCAACAGATGGCGCCACCAGCTTTTTGCTATTTTTAGAAAGCTTCAGTCGTTCACCGTCTACTAAACGAAGTATTTCGCATATTCCATTTAGCTTCAGAGCTTGAGTCGTTTAGTGGTCATTTTGTGGTCCTTTAGTGGATTTGTGGCTCTTGAGTAACCCGCAATCTTGGCATCAAGTGTGAAACCATGTATAAAGACCGCTTGAAAATAGCTAAAAACCTTAATTTTAAATCCGCTCATTTAGGTTCGTTCAAAATTTGTCCCCTGGGTATGTGTTTTGAAATTGTTTCGTTAAAAAAAATGCCCTTCGTTCATTCACCGCTTTGTCAACTCGATCTGTCAAACGGAAACGTCAGCCTCTCGCGTTGTATTTCACTCGCCGTCCGGTTGTGGCAAAACTATTCGTCAGCTATTTTCCAGCAAAAAACGCATCAATTCCAGCCGCAAACATGGTGCATTACGTGAAAATGGAGGACGGCAAGGTGATGCCGATCCAGGAAATGCTGAAAAGCATCGAACGGTAGGTGCTGGGCGAAAACGCTCCGCGAACCCTAACCTAGCACTGTGCCCAAGTTGTTTACGTTGCTTTACCCTTTCTGCCCCCCCCCCCTCGCCCGCGCGCCATTGCAGATACAACCCGGAACATCTGAAAGTGATCGAAGCGTACGTCGAGGAGCAGGCCCGGGAAAACCAGTACGATCTCGAGGCTAACCTGGCCTGCCTGAAGCTGTACCAGTTCAATCCGCACCTGCTCAACCTGGACATTACGTACATCATCCTGCTGAAGGCGCTCACCAACTTCCCGCACACCGACTTCGTGCTGTGCAAGTGTTTGCTGCTGCCCGCCCAGATGAACGACGAAACGGTGAAGGAAATCATCTACCTGGCGGACATACTGGAAAAGTGTGACTTTTCGCTGTTCTGGTCGCGGCTCGCCAAGCACCCGGAGAACTATCAGAAGATCAGCGGCTTCCACGATTCGATCCGCAAGTTCGTGTGTCACGTCGTCGGCATCACGTTCCAGACGATCGAGCGCGGCTACCTGATGCAGCTGCTGGGCAACGTGGAGGAGAAGGTGCTGCTGTCCTGGCTGAAGCGGTACGGCTGGAAGGAGGAGGGCGGACTGGTCACGATCGCCACCCAGGAGGACAACATCAAGACGAAGCACATCACCGAGAAGATCGAGTTCGACAATCTGGCACCGCTAATGGCCAACTGCCTCTAAGCGTTGATGGGAAGATGGGCGAAAGTGTAAGCCAGCTCTCGGGTGAATGAGAAATAAATTACAAACACGGTGGTACCACACTTCTACACGTACAACTGGTGAAGCTCTTCCTTGCCCAGCATTTTGAAAAGAAACCATTCCGTTGGTAGATTGTGTTCGTTTATTTAATCCTACTTCAACTAAACAGCTTAAATGCTAAATAAAAGCGCGATTGTTGCCCCCTTCCCTCCACTACTCAATCTCGATTACCGCTCCCACCTTTGTGAACGCTTCCTTTAGCTTTTCCGCCTCCTCCTTCGGTATGTCCTCCTTCACGACGGTCGGCGCACTCTCGACGAACTTCTTCGCCTGCACCAGATTCATGCCCTCGAGCAGGTTCTTCACCTCCTTGATCAGGGCCACCTTCTGCTTCTCGTCGAACTTGACCAGCTTCACCTTGAACGTCGTCTTCACCACCTTCGGGGCGGCTTCCTCCTCGTCGGCCGCTGCCGCCGCCCCCGGTGCCGGGCCGCCCGCGAACGCACCGAACCCGGCCGGCATCATGGCGGTGTCGGGCAGGTTCAGCTTGCGCTTCAGCAGCGCACTCAGCTCGGACACCTCCAGCAGGTTCAGCGTGGCGATGCTGTCGACGATGGCCGCGAGCTTCGGATCGGCCGGCTTGTCCGTTCCCTCCGGCACCGGTATCGTGAGCTTTGCCGATGATCCTCCGGCCGAAGCAGCCGCGGCTTCCGCCTGCCGCACGACGCCGGTCGTGATGGGGCGCGTGAACGGACCGACGCGGGCTAGCTGGCACACCGTCCTTAGGGCAATCATTTTGGCGTTCGGTTGTGGCGGGATTGTGGAATCTGCGAGACGGAAAGTAACAAAACCTTGCTTGCCCAATTTTTCTCACCACACAGCATGCGGCAACACGGCTGGTTCGTGTGTTGTGACAGCTGTGACGTAACAGCGGTACAGTGCTGCCAGTGCGATTTTAACGAAGGATTGTTTCGCTACCGGTTCGGGGAATTTCGACCGCATTTTATTTATTTTTCATCAAATCACTCAAAATTTGCTTTTTTAGGATATATACTAATTTTAAGAAGATATATAAGCTTATTTTGTATTGAAACAATGAATTTGAGCGATAAAAACATTTTGAAAACACATTTTCGTTATGCGTCCGCTGTCAAACGAACGAAATGCAACCGTTTCGAACCGGTTGAAATTCAAAGCAAACTGCAACTGTCAAACACCGCAACGGATTTCCACAGCGCGTTTGTTGTTTGCTGCGCCATCCCAACAGCCAAGGGGACGCAATTTTTAGCTTGTTTCAGTGTAAATAATACGAATAAAACTATTTCGCGGCACAGCGGCGGCTGTAAACAGTGAACAGACAAAGCATTCCTGTGTGAAAGTGTTCAAATTAATATCGTAAAACAAGCTTCGGTTGGGGGTTTCCCAGGCTTCCTTGCTTTGATGACGCTCGCCCAACTTGGCGTCTGTTGATATCGTTGTTGACGGTACCAGTCCAGCCCTGCAAAGGAACCGCAAGCACAGCATGAGCTCGAAAGGGAAGCGATCGTCCGTAAGTGTGAAAATCGGTGAAATCAAGAGGGGAAATAATAAACATAAAATGTTTGTGTTGCAGATCCTGAAGAAACAGCACTCCGTGCCCGATTCCGTGGGGCGTAATGATCCGAAAGCTTCGTCATCCGCCACCGGTTACAAAAGCCTTAGAAAAATAGAATTTAACCGTAAAAAATCAGTCAAGTAGGCAATCGAAAAGCAATGTAATCGAATAATTGTGGCAGCCTAATTTTCTTTTATTTTTTTTTTTTAGGGAATTTATTGTCGGTGAAGATGTGGATACGATCTGGGGCAATTCGTACGAGGTGTCCACCGATGCCACACCTTCCAGTGGGCTCGAGGACGCTACACTAGGCAACAACAGTACCTGCCGCGACGAGCAGAACAAGGAGAACCGGTCCACAAATCAGCTCCCCTCGGTGGACGACTCGTTGCGGGGCGGTACGATCAACACCACCAACACGAGCTGGGACCTGTCGATCACGCTGGCCGATGACGAGCGGCGAAAGCTGCGCAGCGACACGTCGGCCGTATTTTCCCAAAGCCTCAACACCACGGAGCGGCTGCTGGTGGAACCGTTCCCTGTGCCCCAGCAGCAGCCTCCCACCGCCAGCAAGGTTAAGCTAAAGCTGAACGGTCTGTCGGTCGATGAGGGTGAGGTGCAGGCGATGGACATTAGCCCGATCAAGCCGGGCGTGAACCCGTCGCCCATCAAATCCCCCCGCAAGATGATCTACACCTTCCCAAAGCAGGCCATGTTTGTGGAAATTAACGACGTGCCACCGGGTGGAGCGAAACGGTCCACCGTCCAGCCGGATGAGCAGAAAACACCGATCCAACCAGCCTGGCGCACCGGGGGGTCATCATTTGGCAAGGGGGCTGACCAAACGACACTGCGCGGTACCTCGTCGTACTGCGCGTCCGAAACGTGGAACTCCCATCCGCACGCCCTGTACCAGGGGCTGCTGGGGCAAACGCGCGCGAGCGGTGAGCTGCTGGCGAACGTTAGCTCCGACGTGGACACGACGATTGCGCTCACGAACGCCATGACGCAGGTGCTGCAGTCCTGCTCGAACGAATCGATCCAGAAAGCCACCAACATGGAGCTGGACGAGTCGACCACGACGCTGCCCTCGAACGCGCTCGCCCGTGCCCGGCCCTCGTTTTTGCCCTCCCAGCAACGCCCGGCGGAGGAAGAGGACGAGTCACCGGAAGCAGCAGTACGAACGCCACCGAACGGCAGACAGGACGGGGTGTGGGAGGAGATCAAATCGGCCGACATCTCTTCGCCGGTGGAAGGTCACGCGCAGCGGGCGAGCTTGTCGCTGGAAAATATTTCCATCCTAGCCGAACCAAAGCAACCAGAGGATCGAACGAAGCAGCAGGATCGGTTAACGCAGCAACCGGATGTGGACAAATCTTCTTCTTCTACGGGGGAAGCAAACGGCAACGGGTTAATGATCGATTTTGGACTGTCCTCGTTAAGTCTGAAGCTGAGACCAAGCTCACCGGAGATGCCGGTTGTTACCAAGCCACGGATTTTACGCCCCACGCTACCCGCCAGCATGCTGGAAAGCGCCACCAAGCAGAGCGAGCCTGCCAAATCGGATGCTGCCGATGGGTACGATCGTAGTCGCTCGATAAAGCACACGCCCAGGATGATGTTGAGCCGCCAGAAAACGGTGGTCGATGAGGAAGAAGCAAGTGTTGCGATTGGAACGAAATCTCTTGTATCTATGGATATCTCAACCGCCAGCGGGCATGCCAGCAAATCTTCTTTTGCGCCGACCCTCTCCCGAAGGACCGTTGGCATGGAGGAGTCACCAAAGCAAGCCTATCGGGCAACCGTTTTCCACTCAAACGATATTGTTATTGATCGGGTGGAGGAGGTGAAAGCAGCCGATCGAGCAACGATAGTGTGCGATGAGAAGATGGAGCTAACTGGCAGCACACACACCCACGCCGGTCGTCCCACGCTCTACGACCCGCAACCGATAGTGGAAGAACCGGCACCACCCAAGCACCCGTCGACGGTTGAGCGAATGAAACGGGGCACTGTCCACGGTGCGGTTGTGATCGATGAGTCCGACTGCTCGCCCCACTCGCCGCAGACAGCGCTGGCAAACTATCGGCGCACCGTTTACCCGCTGGACGGCATGAGGGCGGAGGAGAACGACACGGCAATTGTACCTCGTTCGAGCAGCAAGCTTACCCGTAAAACGATCACGCCAAACGACGACATGGTGCTGGACGTGTGTGCCACACCGAACGGGAGGTCGGGCGCAGACGCTTCCATTTCGTGCATCGTTTACGGGCGCAACGTGGACGAGCTGTCGATACAGGCGATCAACAGGCGCAACGCGGTCGGTGTGCAGTTTGCACGCGCCACAACCTTCCAGTCGCAGCTGTGCGAAGAATCGTCTTCGGTGCAGATTGTGCGCGATCGGCCAACGCTGATGCAGGTGGAAAATATGGCGCTCGAAGATGGGGGTGCTCGGGTCCCGCGGCAACAACGATTGACGACGCACGTGCTGCACGCGATGGAAGAGGATGATTCGGTCGATGTTCCTCGGGAGAAGGAAAGCGATCGTGTGCCGTCCACCAAGTCGCGGAAGAGCAACTTTAATGCGGAAGGTATGGAGCTTACTTTGGTGGAGGAAACGAACGAAAACGCACACCAGGAGGAGAAGGTGGAAGAACGATTTACAACACACCACGACGCGGAGGAGGCGGTAGTAATGGATGAAAGTGTCGTGGAAGAGAACGTGCAACCTTACGAACGTTATCCTCAGCCCCACGGTGAAGAAAGAAAGGCAGACACTGTTCGACAGCAGTCACGAATTCCACGACTGACCACACACGCGCGGGAGGATATGGAGGGCATAATGCAGCGCACAGAGGAACCGGTGCGAGTGAAACCGAGACACTCTACCTACGAGCGCGAAGATATGGACGTTACAAAGCTCGATTGCGATGCCGCCAAACCCGATCGCGAGACGATCGTGCAAGGCTTGCAAGTGGAAGAGGATAAAGAGTCCGTCTTAGCAACGGAACTGAAACTCCTACCAAAAGCACGACTCTCCATCTACGAGCAGGAAGATATGAACGCTACCAACATTTGCGAAGACGACCCACCCGTTGAATCTTCTCACACCGTGCCGCAGAGCATCATGGTGCCGTCCCTCGAGCCAACCGACGGCAACAGTTTTCGGATGGATCTAACCGACCCGGAAAGTCACGTTGAATTGCATTATAAATTGCGACCAAGCACCTACCAGAAGGAACCGATGGATGTGACGCACGTGGCGGCATGCCAATCAAATTTGGACAGCGAGCAGCAGCAGCAGCACCAGCATGATGTTACTAATTACAACACGTTTCTGGAGCGTTACGAAATGTCGCACGACACCGGGCACGGTAGTTCGGTCGCGCCACAGCGCACCGAACACTTCCCGGAGAGTCTGTTCAATTGTACCCGGCTGTCGAAAGCGTACGAGCAGCAGGAAGAGGTGAAACCGATGCGCTCGAGAGCGTCCAGCTACCACGCGGAAGCAATGGATGAAACACACATTGGTGGGCAGGAGAAAATGCTGATGTCACCCGCTGCCGAAGTTAAACCGAACGACGCCCCACGGCAATCGACGTACCACGCCGAAGCAATGGACAGTACACAGTTGGCGCAAAGGGCTGGTGGTAAATCGTCATTTGGCTTGCGCAAGTCCGAGCTGCAAAGTATCGCGAGACAGAGTGCAGCAGCAGCGATCGATATGGAGGGCATTTCCGTGCTGGACAGTGACGAAACCGATCCGAGACTGTCGTGTGAACCTTCCGCACGTGGTACAATCTTCTTCAGCGCACCAGCGGTGATGGAGGATGACCGGACGAGTGCGAAGCACCCACTGCCAACGCCGCTGGAAGAGCAACCGAAAGGGCGCACGAACAACAACCGTCTTTCGATTTATGATGCGGCAGCAATGGTTGAGGAAACGGTACCGATGAACCATTTAAGATTGCGGCAGGCGCAGAAACCGTCACTGGATGGGCAGGAACGCGGTGGAATGCAGCGCAAGAGCAACGATTGTATGGACGAAACGATCGTACCGGAGAACATCCGCGTGGAACGTAATGTAAGGTACACGCGGCAGTCGTTTGCCCGGCTGGGCGGCAGCATCGAAGCATCCTCGCCGTACCTGTGTCCAGCGCAGCCAATTCCGACGAGCGAGCTGTACCGTCCGTCCTCTCACGCACCGGCGGAAGAAACGATGGAACTAACGGCCGCGGTGGTGTCGAGACAGAACAACCTTGTAGGGGACGGTAAGCGCAATCGACAGACGATCCATCAAGCTGCCAGCATGGATTTGACGCTGGTAGGCAGGGAGACTCCACCCCCTATGACCAGACCGGTAGCTGTCGCCGATCGGCGAACGATTTACCATGCCGGAGCAATGGAAGAAACTCCACCGCACGGTGGGAAAGGGGAAATAGTTCCACAAACAGTTTCGACAGCAACACCGCAAGCCGAAACAGTCCCTGCGGTGGAACAAAAACAGCGTCGAAAACCACGCCAAACCATTCTAATTCCTCAGGATATGGACGTGGAGGACGAGCAGGACAGCAAGGAAGAGAAGGAAGAGATTAAACGGAAGGAGGAACAACAACCCTCCTTCGCCCTCTCGATGCTTCCCCGCGAAACGACCGAAGACTATGTGCCACGGTCTGCCTCCCTGCTGCCGAGACGTGCCTTCGTTCAGCCGCCATTCGTCGACGACTGTCCGGAGTTTGCGAAACCGAACGCCCCAGAACAGACGGACCTGTACCACCGCAAACACCTGTCGCACGTGATGGCCAGAAAAACGGACATTGCGAGCGCACACGAGCTGAGCGACATCTCCATGTCCACCTCGACGATGCGGCCGGAGCTGCCGTGCATTGGCAACATAACGGCCATGATGAGTATGCGCGAAATTACCGAACCCTTGCCGCCGGCATCCTTCCAAGAGCACAGCAACTCGGTGTCCGTTATCTGTCGTGCGGCAAGTCAGCAGGCGCCGGTCGTGCAGGGCAGCGAACAGGAGGACGATGAACCTGTAGGCTTACAGACGCTCGCCTTTGTACCGACGCGACCGAACGGCGCGAGTGACGATGAGTTTTACGATGCCGAGGATGAGCCGGTGGAGGATCAGCCGGTGGATCCACTTTCGCTGACCCGGTCCACCCGCCACCTGACGATGAAGTTTGTCGATGTGGATCAGCTGGAGCAAACGAACGCATACGACGCCGGTGGGAAGGTGTCGATGTCTGTGCCCTCGATCACTAGCAGCAAGCGGCTACACTCGCAGGTGCTCTGTTCGCCGATAGTTGAACGGCGGCCGTCGCCTGCTGGTGACGATTGCGACCCGCTGCAGATGACGCACGTGCGGCAAACGCTGACCACCGCCGCTAGCAATCAAACGCCGAACGGACCGATCAAGAAACGGGCCCGTACGTCCTGCACAGTTGCCAGTCAAATGCTCGCAGAGAAAGAGAAAGCAGCAGCACCGGAACCGGAAACGTCGGAAATCGAGCAAGTGTACGTGAAGGAGGAGCGACAGTCGGTAGCAATCGATAACTGTGCCGCTCGCGCCTCCCAGACGCTCATACACGATCCGTCCGTGTTCGTGCTGGAGGAGGAAAACTTGCTGGACGACGAATCGGACATTGCGTGTGCTTCGATGGCGGAAGAAACGCAACCAGAACCGGAAGCTTCTTCTACCGCACCACCAACGTCCGTGTCATCGTGCCCGCGGTTAAGCAGGATCGCGGAACTGTCGTATTACAAGGATTTTGCGAACTTAACGCTCGAAAATCTGGACTCTTGGGAGGGCGGCACCGAAACGCCAACACCGCCGAACGGGGAGCAGCAGCAGCACGAGGACGATCTCGTTGCGGAATGTATTTCCGTTAGTGATGAGGATTCGCTCATCGTAACACCGCCGAAGGTGCCGCTTGCGGCGCGAAAAGCGCAAACGGGGATGCTGCTGGAGCATATGCTGCTACCGAATGGAGGGGGTCCGGAGGGCGAACTGCTTGATTCAACGATCGCGAGCGAGATCATGTACCAGATACGGCAGCAGCGCCCGGTCGTGGAGCATCCGTGCTGCGGCATGCCGACGGAATGCATCTGCCCGTTGCGGCGGGAGGTGAAGCGGCGCCAGGAAGCGTCCGATCTGGTGTGGAACCGGTGGTGCACGCAGCTGGCGGCGATCAGGAAACGTACGGCGGCGAGTGCTGGTTCGCCGGCGGCTGAAGATGCGGAGCGGCCGAAATCGTTTGCGGAGCAAATCGAGGAGCTTAACTGGCAGCTGCAGCGTGGCCAGTTCGACGAGCGATTTCTGTTCGTGAAGGGGGGTGATGAGCTGTGGGAGGAGGATGTGTCGAGGAGGAGGAGCCGGACCGCCATCCCTAGCGGCCACTACCCGGAGACGCCGAGCATTGCGTTGTTGGCGGACAATTTAAGAAGGTGCCCGCTCTCTCGCAATGGATTTTGGAAGGATTTTTGTAATAATTTGTCTTTTTTATCAATTTTCTTCCAGCTTCCTTGCGGAGCAGTTGTACGCAGTAGATGACGGGCCACCGACCGGTGCCTCCCTACCGGCCGTACCCCGGATCACGCAGCTGATCGCGAACAAACTAGCCACCGACTGCGACACCCGCTGGACGCTGGACTGTTCGGAGGAGGATGCCGGCGTGCTGCAGTTCCGGCACCGGACCCTGCGCAGCTTCGTCCTGTGCGTTCAGCTGCAGCCACCGCGCGGTAAAGCCGCTGCTGCCACCCTCCAAACTGCGGGCATTCAGGAGAACTGGCGCCTCGAGCGGATACAGGTGCGCGAATGTCAGCAGGAGTACGTCCACTCGCCGAAGCTGCTGCTGGCGCACATCGAGTTTATGCGGCTGGTGGAAGAGACGACCGAGCAGACGCTTCGCTCCACCTACCGGACGGTGGGCGATCTGATGGGTCTGTGGCACCGGTTTAACGAGCAGCTGGAGCGTGTCTTCGAGGTCGCTAACCGGCTGCTGACGATCATGCGCAACAACGATGCGGTGCTGCACTACGATGCGTAAGTGTTGCCATTCAATTTTTTTGTTTTGCTTTTGTAAATCCAATCCATTGATCATATGTTTCTACATTTCTCTTCACAGACAAATGGAGCGGTTCTGTCTGAAGAAGTGCTTCCATCGCACCGGGGACGACGGTCTAATCGAAGCGAACGTGCTGCTGGTGCACTTCAACTGGATTGGATGCATCGGTGCGCCGAGCGTTAGCTTCCGCTGGCCGATGGCCGACCTGCCGCACAAACTGTTGCCCGCTGGTCACGCCCAGCCGCAGCACGGCGCGGCATCCTCATCCACCTCGTCCGGCTGGAACCTCCCGAAAGGTGTGTTCGTCGGGACGGATCACAAGGCGGGCCTCATGTTTCTCGAGTGTTTGCTGTGGAACGTAACGAAGCAGTACGAATCATAGCAGTAGCGCAATGACGATGGTGTAGTCCCTCTTTTTGTTTAAAGTTCGGAAGGATCGTCGTAGATAGAATCTTGTATCGGACTGCAATTTAGAGCGTAGAGCAAAGAGATATAGTGTAGTGTTTCGGTTTAAAGCGTTTTGGACGTATAATTTTACTAAACTAAATTATCCACTATTAAGCTACAGCGTGGTCGGCCGCGTACGTGTTGTTTTCGGCCATATTTTAGGGTACACCAGAATTGTCTTCTCTTGATGGGAGTGTTTGAGAGAAGTTGTCAAATACAATGTTATAACAGTGTTCGAGTGAAAGCATTTTGTTTTTTGTCTAGTGTACAGTGATGAGAAATACGTTAGATCGCGGCTTCAATGCCCACCAAAACGTAATGAATTAAGTTGATGGATATTATTTAAAATTTGCATAGTTAATTATGGTAATATTACACCAAAAACGACTAAAAAACGAGATTCATCAAATTGTTACTGAGGTGTGGGATAGCGAATCTCGATGCCTTGTGATTGGAATCTCGGCATCATCTACCCCTCATACAAGACGTCAGACAAGGTAGGACTGCAACAACTACAGGGGTATTACGGTGTTGAATGCCGCCTACAAAATATTCTCCCTGATCCTTCAGAATCGACCTGAAAAATCAACAACTGATCAAATATTCACCATGCGGCAGATCTTGGAGAAGATAGCAGAATCTTCTGTAAGTCAACCCAGATCCTGGCATACGCTGATGATATAGACATGATTGGTCTGCGACTCTCCTATGTAGCAGAAGCCTACCAAGGTATCGAGCAGACGGCAGGGGACCTCGGATTGCAGATAAACGAGGCCAAACTGGTGGTGGCAACATCAGCGGCCCTATTAACAAAAAATCCAAACTTACGTAGGCTTGACGTACAGATAGGTGAACGTACTTTTGAAGTCGTCCCAGAATTCACCTCTCTCTGCTCAAAGGTCATCAACGACTCCATCGCGGTAGCTGAGTTGCGCGCAAGGATGCTGGCAGCCAACCGGTCATTCTGCAGCCTGAGAAATCAGTTGACCTCAAAGAACCTGTCGCGACGGAGCACCTATATAGTACTGGTACTCACATACGCCTCTGAGATATGGACACTGTCCAAATCTGACGAAACCATTTTAACCGCGTTCGAGAGGAAGATGCTCTGCAGGATTCTTGGAAGTGTGAAAGGACAATGAAGGAGCCGCTATAATGACGAGCTATACGAGATGTACGACGACCTCACTGTCGTGCAGCGTATCAAGCTCGCCAGGCTATGGTGGGCTGGACATGTGGTACGCCTAGAAACGGACGACCCAGTCCCACTAAAGTCTTTTTAGCCCGTTCACAAGGGCAGAGGAGACTTGGTAGGCCCAAATTGAGGTGGCAAGATGGCGTGGAGTAATTATACCGACAACTATTGTTTCTTGGTGCCTGTTCCTGTTACAAACATATTTAAGTACTGGAATTAGCCCTTTCATGATGTATCCTAATCCTAGTTTTTGTCCTGTAACTGTCCCCAAAATCATTTTGTTCTCACGCGTTGATCTTAAAGTTGAACCTCAGTATGACCACTGCGCCATCAGAAATAAGGATAAAAAGATAAAATTGAAGTAGGAAATATTATTACAACGATGTAAATGGGATGTAAATTTTGAATTTCCAGCAACAATAAAAAAAGATAAGCACAGCTCCCAACGGCTGCAAACGTCACGCGCTTCGCCTTCTGTTTTGACGTCTCATCGTGGTACGGATTTTGACGTTTGTGACGAACGCACACACAACACAAGAAGAGAAAGCAAGTGGTAGGAAACAATCGAGAGCGCACGAAGGTTTTTAAAGACAAAAAAGCAATAGACATTTTGTAACGTGAATAAAACTCCGTGCAAACAAACACCGAGCAGACCGAGACCTTTTGCTTGTACCCCGCTGGTGAGGTGCCTGGCTGGCAGGTTCTGGTTCTCGCTTGTCCTACGGTGAGACGACAGCACGGTCTGTTTACTCATTTTTCCTTTGTGATACTCCACTCTCGATCGATCGAAGTCGCGCGACGAGGATGCAGAATGTCCTGAATTCCGTCAAGGGCACGGCGCTCGGTGTGGCCGAATATTTAACGCCCGTCCTGAAGGTATTGTTTGAGGCACGCGTCAATGGGGTCAATCAATGGGTTGCTAATTCTCTTTGTTCTCTCCCTCAACGTCTCCACGTACCACAGGAGTCCAAGTTTCGCGAGACGGGTGTGCTTACGCCGGAAGAGTTCATTGCCGCCGGGGACCATCTGACCCACCACTGTCCGACCTGGTCCTGGGCGGTGGGCGATGAGAGCAAAATCAAGCCTTATCTGCCGAAGGGTAATTGTGTTTCGTCGTTGCTGGACTGTTTTTGTGCCGTTTATTTACGTTCTATCTTTCGCTTTGGGTGGGTTAAACATTATCTCGCAGATAAACAGTTTCTGATTACGCGCAACGTACCGTGCCGACGGCGCTGCAAACAGATCGAGTTCGTAGGGGAGGAAAATCTGGTAGAGGAGAACGATCCGGACGGTGGGTGGGTGGAGACGCACCACTACAATCCGGACGAGGCGGGCAGCTCCGGGCTGGAGGATAAGGTGTGCGAGATGAAGCTGGACAGTTCGCGGATCGAGGACGAACCGGCGGCCGATATGGACGATCCGCGCAACCTGGAGGACGGAGATGGTGATGGAGGGCAGGATGATGACGAGGACGGTGCGGCGATCGATATGGATGAGTTCGAGGAGAGCGGTTTGCTAGAAATGGTCGATCCGGTAAGAATTTGCGGGAAGGAATGTTTCATTTTTTTACCAAATATTTCTGTATGTAACCTTTTCTATTTTTTAAACAGTCAAATGCACTTCTTCCGGCACCGAACGAGAAGCCGAAACCGACGGTCGCTGCGTCCGAGACGGAGGGCGACTCGGTCGTACGCACCAGGACCTACGATCTGCACATCACCTACGACAAATACTACCAAACGCCCCGGCTGTGGGTGATCGGGTACGATGAAAACCGCAAGCTGCTAAGCGTGGAGCAGATGTACGATGACGTCAGCCAGGATCATGCGAAGAAAACGGTCACCATGGAAACGCATCCGCATCTGCCCGGACCCAACATGGCGTCGGTGCATCCGTGCAAGTGAGTGTACATTTCCTTTTAGTGTGTCTATATACCCATTGGTTTTAACATTTGATGTTACTGTCTCGCCTTTTTTTATTGTAGACACGCGGACATTATGAAGAAAATCATCCAAACGGTGGAGGAAGGGGGCGGCGAGCTGGGCGTGCACATGTATCTCATCATCTTTCTGAAGTTCGTCCAAACCGTCATACCGACGATCGAGTACGATTTTACGCAAAACTTTAACATTACCAACCACAAATAAGGCGGGATGGGGAATGTGATGCTACCGCCGAGCCGGACGCCCCAGACCCCGTGGAGGAGCAGCAAGCAGACACAAAGCCTAGCCTACGATTAGTGGTCGCTTAAAAGCAGCAAAAAAAAAAAATTGCTCTGTGCGTGATGATGTTAATCGACTCTCGGAGGGCTTACCGGAAGGCATCATGTACCTTTTGTGTTTAAATTTCCTTTTTTTTGTTTTACTCCATGTTTTATCCGTTCGTCCATTTGCGCCATGTTTCAACTTTTCAGTTGCCTGTGTGTTTAGTTGTGGCGTATTGTATTTTTTTATAGTTGAGTCCTCCCCAAATGAAACACCCAAATGATATTTAAATGCTCCACAATTGCACTACCCAGCGCCCCTCGTGTTGTGTGGAGCTTTCAGAGTAAAGACTAAGATGGTTTAACATGATGCAGGCGTGATATATATATAAATGTGTATAGAGGCGATAAGCAGCTTAACGGGAGGCTCTAGACGTTGTTTGAAGTGATTGAGAAAGTAGTTTTTAAAATTTAGAGCATCTTGTAGATCGTCTTGTAAGGTTGGGTTACGCTCCAATTATTAAGTGCATTGTTCTGCATCCTTTCCATGTTGCTTTCCACTTTAAGATAGAACACAATAAGTGATCTCACTATCTTTATTTGGAATTTCTCGTGACTCTTAAGTTTACCAATCTCAGTGTCAGAGTGCAGATATCGCTTAAAGGCGGATATCTTCAGTTTTCAAAAACAATCGCATAAAAAGCATCGATGTGTTGTGCTGAGCGGAGCAACTCCGGGCCTTTATTTGTGGGAATTTCTGTAAATTTTTATTTTATCGAGAAGTTTGGAGTTTCTAGAGCACTATCTGAGGTACTGAAGGCGTGTCTACCTGGCTGATACCATTCTAATTACATAATTATGATCAATTCCTTAGCTTTGAGGATGATATTGACATCATTGTGTTACTTCCGAAAAGACATACGATGATCAAGGTGACAAAGATTCGAGAGGCAGTGCATTAGCCCTAGGAATGGCTTGGCACGATCGTTACTTCATACTACCACATCACTGCAACGAGAGCTGAAGATCTGCAACTGTTCCGAAGAATTGTAGGTACTCCTTGTTCAATTAACTTCTGAAATCCAGAAGACTTTCAAGAAGATACACAATGGAGGATACATCCACATCTTCAGAGTGATCCTCAGAACACCGATACGTCTCACAGGAAGATCTCAGATGTTGCGATCAAATCGAGAGTTTGCCGAGATGCTTGGTGGATCGCAGAGGCTGACTTATATCTTTGGACGGATTTCATGTCTTCTTTACACGCTTCTCGTGAGTTTAACAGCTTGCTGGTAGCCTCCAAATGCTTCATTACTAGAGCTGAATTCCAAAAACAACTTCCTTTCGCGGAAACTGCACTGATCACACAGTGCATGCCTGGGAGCACAGCAGCCGCGTGAAAGATCACGTCGAAAGCGAAGCATGCGACGACCGGCCGCGTGGTGATGATGCTTCAAAGTGTTGCTGGGCCCGTCGGTCGCCACCGCTCATACTCTGCGCCCGTGGGACGGTTGTGTGTTGTGGCGTACATATCGAGAGAACTGCTGCCTGGCTCGAGAGTCCGAGAATATTAGCCCTCGCCGGCACCTCGCTGCGCTGTGGGCGGCGGGAGCGCCACAAGAAAAGAGCAGATGTTGGTTTTTGGCTTCCCGCGCGCGGCTTCGACGCACGACGGGCGCGAGAAATTATTCGTACCTCCGAGCAATGACGGAGCATAATGGGGTGTGGATGCCGGTGAGGTGCAAAAAAAACGGGAACAGGGCGGAGCACCATAGAGAGACAGCCAGAGAGAAGAGAGTCGGAGCGAGAGGAGGCTGCCTCTGCTGCTGTGGCCCGCACACACTCTTCAAAAGGATCGCAGAGGAAGAGGGCCTCAGCGCGAGACTCAACGCGAACAGAAACGAAAACAAACAGAGAAGCAGCAGCAGCAGCGGCAGTCAGCGACAACAACAAAGCCGCTTTTTTCTCGTGCAGCTGGAGAAATTAGAGAAAAGGGATTGCACGGCGAGAAGAAGCATATCTCCTTGCCATGAAAAAAGAGTGTTGCTAAGATGTAATAAAATATTTACGTCGGCATTGCGGTGCAATTCAACATAACCACAACATTCCATGTACGCCATTTGTCATTTGGCTTGGGCTTGTTGTCAACGCACGCACATACACACACACAGGCATAGAAACAACCCCATTTTTTCCTCATTTTACCGTTCAGTTTTTGACAGTCAGCCGATAGAGGTGCGTTGTGCAGCCACTGCCGTGGACAGTTTTCCCCGCTTTTCCCACCAGTCCCCGGGCTGGCTAGTGCGACGTGGAAAGGCATCAAAGAGTTTCTTTCCCTGTGCTTGCGGAACAACAAGAGCTCATCTCGCTGCCGCAATCTGTAGAGCTCAAAAAAGAAACGGGAGTAGAAGAGCGCAAGTGAGAGCGGAAGGCGCGGTGAGAAGGCGTGAGTTTTTTTTTTTTTTTTGGTGGGCAATGGGTTTGAAAGGTAGAGAGAAAAAAACAAGAGGGAAGACGAGGGGGTAGTGAGAAAGGGTTCTTTTTTATCTCGCTGCCTGGTCAGTGCGCGAGCATTGTTCGCCTGCGTGGAGCGAGCGAGCGCGCGTACCTGCGTGTATTGGTGTGCACACGGGGCGAGCTGTCGCACGCACACACGTTCTAACGCGCGTTGTGAGGGTCTCGAAGGGAGATTCGCTCGAACCGTCGAGAGCGTGAGCGAGCGTCGCCATATTGTTCGTGAGCGTAGTGCGAGTAGGTCGATTTTTCCGTAGAGCTACCTGCGGACGGGCGCGCGCGTTACCGTGTAAGTGTGTTAAGCGGGCCACTGTAGAGCGGGCTACTGCGGCCGTCGTTCTCCGGGTGTCGTTCCGGATTGCATTGCATCCAACACGCGCGGTTCTGGCCGGGCAGTGCTCTTTCTCGGGGTTGTCTCTGGGAGCAGAGCAGAGAAGAGCAGAAAGAGAGCGGGGAACAGCCCGTGCAAACCGTGGGGCCGCAGAGAACGCGGCCGCGCTGCTTGTGGTGTGGGTTTATCTTTGCTGTGGCATTTTTTTTTCCTTCTTTCTTTCCCTCAATCCCGTTACGCGAGAAAGAGTGAGAGCGAGATACAGGGAGAGGGAGTGAGAACGCAAGAAGAAATTCGTTGTGTGCGTGTTGTGTGTCAGTGCGTACGCGCGCGTTCTAACAGAGCAAATGAGGAGGGAGCATTTCCAACTCTTCTCTGTACATCATTTTTAATATTTTCGGCTTGAGTCACTGTATAGAGAGCAAAAAAGAAAAGAAGAAAAAATACGGTAACAGAAAGTCTCCCCTCCCTCACCCCGCCCCACACAACAACGCAGGGCTGAAGGGTGAAAGAAAGGAGGACAACGACTCCCCCCCCCCCTCTGCCGCCCCACATCCCGGCCCTCGTAAGAGGGTAGTGAACGCGTACTACGTAGCGTGTGGAGTGTGTGCCGTGGCCCGGGGTACGGGTACGAGAGAGCGCGCGCGCGCGCGCGTGTGTACGTGTTCGTGCGGTGGTGGTGTGCGTGCCCGCACACTCTGCTGTGCGTGTGTGTTTGCGGGAGTTTTTCCTCTGCCTACGCGATCGAAATGGGCCCGGGGGTGTTTGGAAAATAGAATGCGCGTGTGTGTGTGTGTGTGTGTGTGTGTGTGTGTGTGTGTGTGTGTAATATAATACTAATACGTGTGTAATTTCATGTTTCTTCCTTTAGCACAGGCGGATGGTGTGTGTGTGGAAATTGAATTGAGTTGAGTGGCTGTTCTGTTGGTGCTGTGAAAACGAGCCGATTTTGAAGTGGAAAACTTACCTACTTGTCTTGTCACACACACCCCCCCCCCCTTATTGCTAGGTGGAGAGTGGAGCAAGTGTGATGCCAAGTGTGTGTGTGTGTAGTGGAAAGAAAAACGCGTTATTTTCGGTTCTCCACGAGGAGCAGAATACTCGCCGTCGCAGCTAAAAATCGTGAGTGAGTGAGAGCGGGCAGTGTGAATTGTGAGCAATAGCAATAACAAAAAGTGCAATAAAAGAAGAAGAAGAAGAGGCAGAGAAAAGGAAAAACAAAATCACACAGTGTGCGGAAATTTTGTTTGAGATTGCTCCCCCCGCGGTGGCGTGAGAGATAGTTGTGTCGCTCTGCGTGTGTGTGTTAGTAGTGTGTGCTGAGAGGAAGGCATTTGATTAGAGAAGCGCAGCAAAAAGTCAACAACACAAACGGGAGCCTGAATGACGATGTCGCTCCCGATTAACTCGCTGTACAGCCTGACCTGGGGCGACTACGGCACCTCGCTGGTGTCCGCAGTTCAGCTGCTCCGGTGCCATGGCGACCTGGTGGACGTCACACTGGCCGCCGGTGGCCGGAGCTTCCCCGCGCACAAGATCGTCCTGTGTGCCGCCAGCCCGTTCCTGCTCGATCTGCTGAAGGTAAGGTGAAGTGGTGGGGTGGTTCCTTTTCTTTACGTTTTCTCCCTGACCCCCCCCCCCCCCCCACGCTAGTTCACTTTGTCGTCATTTCGCCGTGTGTATGTGCGCGGGCGCATAGCGCTGCTTGTGGTGGTGGTGTGTGTGCGTGTGTGCGTGTTGAATGGGCAAAGAGGGTGAAGTGAAGGGAATGAAAGTCTCTTGAGTTAAATATAGAGCGACACGGTACTACAGTGTATGTGTGGCTGTGTGTGTATGTAAAAAGAGAAAAAATATCTCTTTAAATAATGTTTTTTGTTAGTTTTTTTTTCGTTTTTTCCATCCTATATGTGTGTGTGTGTGTGTTTGTGTGCTTATCACTTCATAACAGAGAATAATCGTCCGCAGGGTTGGTTGGGAGAACGCAAGAGCAAAAAGATTACAGGGGCGCGCTTGTGTGAGTGAGTGTGTGTGGCTCATTTTCGCCCACCATCTTACTCTCCGTAGTGAGCAGCACGTGAGCGTGCGCTCGCTCCGAGTGAGCAGCGAGAGATGAGATGATTGGATTTCGTCTTTCAGAGAATCACTTTTAAAACGTGTCTTTTCGTCAGCATTCCTTTAAATTTTCATTCATGGAAAAACAATTTGTAATATTTAAAGAATTTGATACAAAACAAAACGTTTTCGAGAGGAAAAAACGTCCCAGCGCGAGAAGTGTCAAATGAGACTCCCTCTTCTCAAGTGAGATGAAAAACGGTAGTCTCTCTCCTAACGTGTCTCTGTTGTGTGCCCTGCGTGTGTGCGTTAGAGAAAAGGAAGCCGAGCGGCAAAAAAGAGACTGCCGCGATAGAGAGTGCACTGCCAGAGTCGAGTGCGCGAGAGAGAGAGAGAGAGAGAGAGAGAAAAAAAAAGGAGAAGGAAGGAGAGCGCAGGAGAGAACGAGAGCGCGATGCTTTGCCTTTCACATCGGTGTGAACAAACGTCAGAGCACTCTTCTATCGCTTTGCTAGTCTCCCAAACAAGACCGAACCGGCACGACTGGCAGTGTTGCCAGACTGTGGGATGATGACGTTTGTTGATTATTTGTTAGAAAAAAAGAAAAAAAATATTTATTGCACACGACGTCACTTTATTGTTTATTGCCGATTTATTGAATGTCTCTGCCGTGTGCAATTGCAACAGAAGGCAGGGCCATATTACAAGTTCAAATAGCAAATTAGCATTAAAAACCAGTATTAAATAAAATTGCTCATTAAAATTCCTTTCCCAGGGTGACGTTTGAATGCTAATGTGTATGCGTGTATGTGTGTTTGTGTGTAATGCTATTTTTAATACACACCACCCGTTTTCATTCCTCCTCGTTATAAAGAGACTTTGGAGTTGGCTTTCTCTTTTCCGTTATTTCAAAATGTGTGTGTGTGTGTGCAAATGCTTGTTGAGCCAAATTCCGACCTATGCGGGGGTTAGATTTTGCACTCTCTGTTTTCATTTCCACCCAACTCTGGGGGTGTTTTGACGTGTGCCGAAAGCAAAACAGAGAAATGTGCAAATTGCGCTTCTCTCCCTCTCGCTGTCTCTCTGTTTACTGCTCCTCGTGCACATGCACTCTTGAGAAGAAGAAGAAGAAAAAATGTAGACCATACGAACACGCACGCACACGAGACGATGATCCAAGCAGTGGTAGGTTGATGAGAAGGGTGCAAAGTATGGAATGAGAAAGAAGCGCGCATGAATCATCTCATCAAGAGGGGTCTGTGTCTGTGTGTGTTTGTGTCTGTATGTGCGTACGCGAGTATCCTCTTTCCACCAGGGGTCGGGAGAAGCTCTCGGAGACACGGAAAACGAATTCCCTTTTTTCGCACCCAAAACCCCCTCATGATCTCGCTCAATAAATGATGAGCTTGCCTGGCATGTTGTGTGTTTTGCGTAGCGCAACGTGAGTGCGTAGAGAGGGAACATTTGTCTCTGGGTACACACATTGGCACAAAGCGCAACCTGTGTGTGCCTGTGAGAATGGAGATCGAGCTGTAGGTGCGTCGCTCTGTTTTGATTTTTTCCCCCCTCGGACGGATTCGCATTCGCCAAAAAACATTCATAAACAAACGCGCGCCCTAGTACTATGTTGGAAGAGAGGAGTGGTAAGAAGAGGCCTTTCTGGGTGGGTGGGTTAGAGATGGGAATTTTCGGGTGGTTTTGCGTTTCACACCGTTTCCTGGAAGTGATTTAAATGTCCGTTTTTTTTTCAAACCTGACACGCTCACTTCGTCCCCAAAGTGGTGGCAATCGTCCCGGGAAGCTGTTTGAGCGGTTGTGCATCATACATCGGCACACAATAACAAAGCTGCTGCTGGTAACAATGTCAGCGTCATTGTGATAATCAGAGGTGACATTCAAACCTATTGGTGTGATCAGTGCATACTTCGTGACATGTTTGCGGCCATCGCTGGGTCAGTCACTATGTCATGACTTTTTTTTTTACTTTCTTCAGTTTTGCAAAAAGTCACTGACATAGTCATGACAAATTCTGACTGAAACAAAATAATGCCAGCGTCACGAACCCTACTGTAATGATCAGAGGTGAGACTCAAACAGTTGTTGCGACCATCACATGCTTGGTGACATTTTGTGCAACCAACTCTAGACCGGTCACATTTTCTGTCGGTGATAAACAAAATGTCATCAAGCATGTGATTGGATCACCAACAGTTTGAGTCTCACCTCTGATCATCTCAGTTGTGTACGTGAGCTGATTTGAGCTTCGGTTCAGTCATGAGTGTTGGTGACTGAAACAGTGGCATTTGGCAGCACTGTTGATAACGAGAAAAAGTCATGATTATGCTTTTGACGCCATTATGCTTAGCTTGTGAGTCAGAATAGTGTATATCTCGTGATGCTCATGACATTTTGCACTGGTTATGGGTCTTCTAAGGTAGAAAATTTGAAATTTTGTTAAATAAAATACTTTTATACCACTTAAATACTAAATTGAGTGTTTCATGTAATTTTTCATTAATTATAATGAATGTTTTTTGACAATCATTGTTCCGGAACTGCTGTTAAATGCTATCAGTCCCAATAATATGTGTCCTTATTTGTTCAATAAACAATGTATTCCCTCTCCAATGCTCCATTTGTCCCACTGTCCTGCCAAGAGGGGGTAACGCGCTTTTATTATCTATCAATCATAAAAGATACATAATTTACCAACGAAAGGCGCGCACCACAAGGACAGGGAACTCCGTTGTTGTTGCCCGTTGGCATGACATTCCTATTCCAACTCCATCTCCCTCCATTTCGGGCTGGCGCGATAAGGCAATCGACGAAGGACGACATACGAAACCACCCCCTACATACACACACACACACACACTGACACACGCCGAACACAAAGGCCACAGGCGAAAGGGCGGTCGTGTTGGTGGCGCAATTCCATTCGATTCTGCGCAATGGGTGGGTGTTTGCGCAAAAAGAAAAGGAAAATCGGAAATGTCCGCACATCAAAGCGCACTTTTTGTGTCCAACATATGAAGCACAAGAAAAGCATAAAAAATAATGATAAATTTAGCGTTCGAAATCGAATAAAAACATAAAAAGCTGATTATAGATGTCAAAATGAAAATGCAAAAGAGCGGAAAGGGGTTGGGGGAGGTGGTGTGTAGCAATGCAACGGAGGAATGGTTTATGTTGTCACACTCAAACACACTCACACTTACACACAGTGCGAATCGATAAAACAATTTCTCGTAAAAAAGTATGTTAGAAATCCTTTCCCCCTCTCGCTCTTTTTCTCTCTCTCTTTTTGGTCCCGCTTTCTCATTTCGTTTGTTTGTCGTCTCCCTTTTTCTCCGTCGATTTATCCCATTCTCTGCCTTGCTCACCGACCCAAACGCTCTTCCCTCTCCTCTAACGCTTTCCATCTTCTCGCTCTCTCTGTCTCTTTGTCTCTCTCTCTCTCTCCATTGCTGTGGGTGGGTAGGTGGAGGTTGGGTGATTGTTTGCGCCTCACTGTCTCGAGCATATTGTACGTGTGGCGGGAAATCAACCCTCGTCAACTTCTCTTTAGAGCTGAGTGAGATATTCCACCACCAACAATACCTCTGCTCCTGTCGCCACCACCACCATCACCACCAATTCCCATGAGCGTGTGTGGGTTGAAAATGATCTTCTCTCCACGAGTGCAATCTCTTGAATAGAAGAAAAAAGCCCGGCCACGTTTCCCTCACGCGCAATGTTTCGGAATTCTCTGTTTTGATGCTGCTGCCCTGACTCACGCGACTTCTCTTCCTCTCTCTCTCTCTGCTTCTTTCACATCAACAGAACACACCGTGCAAGCATCCCGTCGTAATGTTGGCCGGCGTCAACGCGAACGATCTGGAGGCGCTGCTGGAGTTCGTGTACCGGGGCGAGGTCAGTGTGGACCATTCGCAGCTGCCGTCGCTGCTGCAGGCCGCCCACTGTCTCAACATCCAGGGCCTGGCGCCCCAGACGGTGTCGCACAAGGACGACAACACGACGTACACCACGTCGATCCAGCTGCACCCGACGCTCGTGCCCCAGAACCACGTCAAGGCGGTGATCGACGTGGGCAACAATGTTTGCGTGAGTAAACGGTCACTTCCAGCCACGGGGAAGCATCATGGATCATCTCGTCTCGCGGCAGCGAATAATGCACCCTAAAAAGCATAACATTAATGTCTGGGAACTCTCTTTCCCCCCCCTTTTTTTTTTAGACAACTGAAGAACTGATCACGACCCTCGGACCCACCCAAACCGTGCAGGCGCAGGTTATCGAAACCATCACACCGGACCAGATGTCGGACGAGGTGACGAAGGACGTGATTAGCCAGTTTCTGCCGACCCGCAAGCGCAAGCAGCGCACCAAGAAAACGGCCAACCAGGGACAGGCGGGCGCTGCGGCGAACAGTGCCGGCGGCACCCAGGCAGCCAAGGTAATGAAAACGACCGACGAGGACGGCACCACGATTCAGGTGATTGTGAACAACCCGGACGAAGCGACCCCGGCCACCCCGAAGGACATCAAGAAGGAAACGAACGCGGACGGCACACCGGTAGACACGAAGGAAGGCATCATCAGTAAGTGGTGGTGGATGGCTGTGGAGGAGCGCTGTTTGTTACCTTTACGCTGGATGTGTGACGTTTTTTTTCGTTATTTTTGCCTTTTAGAAATCAAGAGCAAATCGCAATCGGAACAACCGGCAACCTGCCCGATCTGCCAGGCCGTTATTAGACAGTCGCGAAACCTGCGTCGGCATCTGGAGCTGAGACATTTCAAGAAACCGGGCGTAAAGAAGGAGCGCGTACGGAAGAGCAAGAAAGGTACACGAGTGTGTGTGGGCTATCTGAAGTTTTGAACATTTGGATAGTTGAAGCAAGGAGCTTTATATACTTTAAATTCTATTAAAGAATGTCTAATAGGCATCAATTACACGTTATGGAGGAAATGTTTCAGTGCCATTTGAGTAGTATTACTAAAAGTAAACGCTAAAAGCTTCGTAGGCCTTACAATTTAACATCTTAAACTGTATATGACTTATACATCACAAGAACAAACAAAGAGCAATCCTTAACTAATTGTGCTTTCTAATCTCAATTCAATTTCTCAGTCCAATTGGAATCTTTTAAGGTTTTCCAAATCGCTTACGAATGTAAACATTGTTTTTGTCACACGTGTGAGACGTTACAGGGTTTTCCAAGCTTTCGAATGTGCACATCACTATTCACAACCTCCAAGATGTATTTCAACAGCTGACAAATAGTGGATTTCCATCACAATGAAACTTCAGTTCTTACACATGATTTTCCACACATCACAAAGAACTGTCAAACTCAATTCAGCTGGACCGTAGATATAAACGATGCGCAATCTTAGATTCAAACGACTCGATTTGATATATTTATCTATAAAAAACAACATCTATCTCTCGGACATATAATTTTGAAAATTTATGCGCAATCTTGGCGCAATCTGAAAATCTATGGAAATGACGTTTATAGGACAGAGTTGGCTGCGCGAAACGATATATTTTTTGATAAAACGAATATATGCGCAATTTGAGAATACGGATCGTTTTTTTTTATACGGTGATACGGTGTTGAAAATCATGTGGAAGAACTGAAATTTCATTATGATGGAAACACACTTAGGCCGGTCTCGTAGTACAGTCGTCAACTCGTACGACTTAACAACATGCCCGTCATGGGTTCAAGCCCCAAATAGACCGTGCCGACATACGTAGGATTGACTATCCTGCTATGGGGGGGGGGGAATCAATTAGTCACTGAAAGTCAAACCCACAAGAGGTAAAGGCAGGCCTTGACCGACAACGGTTGTTGAGCCAAAGAAGAAGAAGAAGAGGAAACACACTATTAAAAAATTCACTTGGAAAACTCTCTAATCCATATCAATCTGATATTTCATTTCCATAATAATAATTTTAAATTTCTTAATTATGAAATTCAACATTTCATGGGTCTATTGCCATTGTATCTTTCACTGCATCGCACCAAGATTTGTATATCATTTTCAAAATTGCCCCTCTTCTCCTCTCGCTGAAAAAAACGATGAAAAAAGAACGTCGAAAATCATGTTGAAGAAAGTTTAAATTATTATTATGGAAATGAAATATCAGCTTGATGTGGATTAACTAACAACTAACTTGCACACGGTGAATAACAATGTTTACATTAGAAAGTGACTGAAAACGCTGTAAAATCTATTTTCAATGGGCCAGGTGTTTCATTTTTATTTTAACAACTTGATATTGTTGTCGATGTTTTAACAGTGGGATTAGGAAGATATTGATTTTATGTTCTTTTCAGAACAAATAGCTACTTAAAGCAAATTTGGGACAACCTCGGAACAAAGCGCTTATTTTTATAGTATGACTTAATTAAGAATCAAAGCAGAGCTAGGAATTAAGTTCTACGAGCTTTAATTCAATTTTTTTTGTGTATTCTATATCTATTAATACACTCCTTTTTCGATGTGTGTCACCCATAGGACAAGCTGCAAACGCAAACCAGGCAAATGGAGGCAACGGCACAAACCCAGGCAACGGTACGGTAGTCGCGGGCGATCAGGTCGGACAGCAAGCGCAGCAGGTCGTACAGCAGCAGGCCCAACAGCAGCAGGTACAGCAGCAGGCCCAACAGCAGACAACGATCGACTCGACCGGCACGATATCCGTCACCGTTTCCCAGGCCCAGGCACAGCAGATCGAGCAGGCAGCCGCCAACGGACAGCAGCACGTGGTCACGCAGCACGAAAACGCGGACGGCACCACCTCGCTCTCGATCGCACAGGTACAAACGCTCGATGGCCACCAGCTCGCAATTGGAAATCTCAATCAGGTAAGCTCAATCCTTAGTATCTCACACCAGAGTAAGGGAATGTTATCTTAATTTAATTCGCCTTTTCTCCCCATGTAGGCCACACTGATCCGAACCGGCGAACCGATCGAAACGGGCATCATTGCAACGCACGAGCCGACGCTACGTCCCCACACGGAGCTGTTCCGCGTCGGCAACACCGTCTACACGATAGAGGAACGTCGGACGGACACCACCAATCGCCTGACTTAGAACGATGCGGACGTCGACAACGGGGAGGGCGACGTTTATGAGATAGTGGAGGGTGTCGATTACGATTGCATCATCGACAGCGGTGTCGACGTCGAAATAGAGGAGGAAACGGGCGAGATGGTGGAACAACAACAGCAGCAGCAGCATCAGCAGCAGCAGCAGCAACAACAACAGCACGGTTCCAACAACGGCGTTGTTGGACCGATCGTGTTGCATGAGGATGATGTTGGTGGCGATGGCGGTGTTGGTGGTGGTGGTGGTTGTGGTGTTGGCAGTGGTGGTGTTGTAAACCACGTGGAAGAGGTCGAGGAGGATGATGATGTGCGGGAGATAGTGATGGATGCGGGTTCGGTCGTGGCCGTCCGGCAAGCCGATGAGATGATGGTAGGCGCAGGGGACGTCAGTGGCGACACGACGGACGGTGTGATCATCGACGCGACGACGGACGATGAGGAGGAGCTGCTACTGCACCATCATCATCATCATCACCATAGCCACCATCATCATCAGCAGGTGTTGCAGCATGCACTAGAGGTGGATGAAGACGATCATCATCATCATCAGCAGCAGCAGCATGTGGTGAACCAACAGCAACAGCACGACGATCATCATCATCATCATCATCATCACGTGCATCATGTGGTGGAGGAGGAGGACGATGTGGAGGAGCTCACCGGGGTGGTGGAGGAGCTGGAGGAGGAGGAAATTGTACAGCAGTTCGATGGGTCAACGGTGGTGACCGTTACGACGGCACGGGGTTCGCGAAGTGCGCACCATCACGGCGGTGCTGGTGGCATTAGCTTCGTGACGACCGAGTTGCCCCTGTCGTCGTCGTCGTCCGGTCGTCGCCGGATCGTTCGCCGGACGCTCGGCAACGTGCTGGAGGACGATGTAGTGATTGGTGACGCCGGCGATGGCAGCACGATCGTGGAGGTGTCGGCTGGAGCTAGCGCCAGCAAGCAAAGGCACGACGGTGGTGCAGCTAGTACTGCGGAAAGTAGTACGGGCGGAGGCACAGGTGCCGCTGGTGAGGATGGTAGTGCGGGAGCAGTAGAAGGAGAAGCGATCGAAGGTGCAGGTGGCGGCGGTGGTGGTGGCGGCGGCGGCGGTGGTGGTGGAGATCATGCCGGTTTGCCATCGTCCTACAAGCATTTCTTTATCCTCTAAAGGAGAGCACACGACAGGCACGCAATGTCGTCGATGCTGGTGTGTTGATGGTTGGATGAGCAACGAGGGAAAGAGATAGAAAGTGTGTTGGCAATGTTTGTATAGATTTTAATTAACTCCTCTCCGTTGTTTCGTTTCACGTCGCCCTTTTAAACGACCCGTTTATTTTTACTTGTAACTTGTTAGAATTTTGCTAGGCAATAGGTTTTACTTGTGCTGGGAAGAAGGTACCTCAAAACAACTCACTCACCCTTGTAGGGAGGGAAAAAGAGAGAGGAGGTATATATGTTTATTTTTTTACATCGATTATTTCATTCTTAATTGAAGCGTTAGGTTGTAAGCGCGCGCTGCTGATCCGTTGCGTGCTGGATAGTCGTCAAACATACGCGCGCGCACAGAACAGTGCAACAACCCCGTGCCGTGTCACAATCTGTCGCGATCGAGCAGCACAACCGTTTCAAGTTAATGGTAGTATGGATTCGAAATTCGAATTTCTAGCTGTTGTGCGTGCAGGGCGAACATGAAAAAGCAAACATGTTACATGTGTTGTTAGCGCGCGATCACTTCATAATTTCCCTTTTCGTCGGGTATCGCGGTACATTTTAGTCACACTTTTTCCCCCTTTTTTTGTTTTGAGGCGAATAATTTGCCCTTACAAACAAACAGCAGCAGCAACCAACCAATATTGTACATATATAGAGAAGAAGTTGTATGCCACACACCGACACATAAAAGGCAGAAGAAAAAGCAACATATAAACCCCCGATTTTTATGACGGTGTATAGAAAGTAATAATCGGCAATGCTATATATATTTCAATGTACTGAGAGCAAAGGGCGCCGTGTGGAGTTGCTGTAAATGGGTTTTGATGTGTGTTAAACAGTAGCGCAAAACCAAGCGCGCTAACCTTCTCTCAGACCCTTAGACAAACCGGGCGCATATGGGCGCTGCTACGGCATTTTTTGGAGATTAGAATCAAAAGCGAAGAGAAGAGGTAGCGAGTAAAGAGAAAATGCAGGGAAATGCGGGTGGCATAAGGGTAGTTGAAATGTTGTATGGTTTCAGTTTTCCAATTGAAGGAATTATCATTTTAATTTTATTTTTTGCTAAAATGTTTAGCTCAAAGTCAGTTCCGCGTTTAGCGATCGGGGCAAATTAAAGAAGAGACCAGTTTTGTCAACTCTAAATCGTAGTCTTTTCGCATACGATTTCGATAATGAGATAGAGAGAAAGAGAGAGGTAGAAAGATAAAAACAAACTTTTGCAATACGTTATTCGATATTCTCGATGTCTGCAATGGTGTCCAACGATGACTCTTTTAAAGCAGCAAAATAGCATACCAACGATCTTGCTCTAACCATTATGGAAGAGGGATCGCTATTACGTGCAACAAAAGGAATATGGGGAAAACCAATCCAATCCAATGTTAGTAAAATAAATTCGACTTATTGTGCATGAGTTCGTGATTTCGTACCGTACTACACCACCACAATCGCTTACATAAAAAAGGAACAAATTAAAAAGTCATTCGAACACAGTACGATCATGCCGAACACGATCGGCGGATAATGTATTGGATCCGTTGGACGTTTTACAGGGTTTTCCGACATAAAATTTAGAATATCAGCAACATTTTTCATTGCTAGCGAGATGTTTTTCAACAGCTGTCAAATGTTGTATTTTCATCACAATAATTTACAGGGTTTTTCCAAGTAACTTTCGAATGTGTACATCATTATTCACCGCCTTCCAGATGTTTTTCAAATGGATGTCAAATGGTGTATTTGTGTCATAATAAAATTTCGGTTTTTACACATGATTTTCAACACTTCACAAATATCTGGCAAATTCAATGCAGTTTTGAGACGTGTTGAACATTATGTGGACGTACTGAAACATTATTGTGATGCCATTACACCATTTGGCTTCTTCTTCTTCTTCTTTGGCTCAACAACCGATGTCGGTAAAGGCCTGCCTGTAGCCACTTGTGGGCTTGGCTTTCAGTGACTAATTGATTCCCCCCATAGCAGGATAGTCAGTCCTACGTATGGCGGCGCGGTCTATTTGGGGATTGAACCCATGACGGGCATGTTGTTAAGTCGTACGAGTTGACGACTGTACTACGAGATCGGCACACCATTTGGCAGCTGTTGAAATACATCTTGAAGACGGTGAATAATGATGTGCACATTCGAAAGTGACTCGCAAAACCCTGTATCAGTTCTTCCACATGATTTTCAACACTTCACAAATATCTGGCAAATTCAATGCAGTTTTGAGACGTGTTGAACATTATGTGGACGAACTGAAACATTATTGTGATGCAATTACACCATTTGACAGCTGTTGAAAAACATCTTGAAGGCGGTGAATAATGATGTGCACATGGAAACCCTGTATCAGTTCTTCCGCATGATGTTCAACACGTCTCAAACTGGATTGAGTTTGACAATTATTTGTGAAGTGTTGAAAATCATGCGTTTGAAATGAAACTTTATTGTGATGCAAATGCAATGTATGACAGCTGTTGAAAATCATCGTATAGGCGGTGAATAATGATGATGTGCACATTCGAATCTGATCAGAAAAACCCTGTATTTTTGTTCAATGGTGTGTGTAGTAGTGTTTTGCAGGGTAAATTTGTGTAGCAAGCCCTTGGCAGTAGTGAACGTGTTTGAGTTCGCTTTAAGTGCATTTTCTCCTCCTTACTCTTTAGCTGGACACGTTTGTTCCATCTCTTCTCTTGCTCTATTTTTTTTCAACTGATCGATTTCAACGACCTAAAACGAATAGCCCTCGGCCATATATCTGCATCTGTTTTTGTTTTATTTCTAAAAAAAGGTAGCTTAACGTGTTTCCCGTGTTTTTAACAAAAAATAATCTATTCTGCAATAAAATCGAGCTGTTGTTATTTCCGGCACGATATACACACACATTATTGGTGTGTCGTTATTTAAGTAATCGTATCCCCGCATTTTATGCCCTCTTTTGCTCTTGTGTGTACAGATTGGTCACCGCGGAATAGTTGAATGAATGTTTAAAAAAAAGAAGGTTAAAAACGATAGCAAAAATGCTTTTTTAACGTTTTCGATTTTTGTTTGTTTTGGTGCCGAAGAATGTTCATACATCGAGACACAACATAATTAGAGAAAAATTGCACATATTACATATGACGATGCTAAGAAAGTGTGGAAGAGACATACATCGTGTAGTGTGTGTGCTAGGAAAAACAAGTAAACTTGTAACTGAACGAGCAAACTGTAAAATAATGCGGCTGCGAAACAGATGATTTAATTTATTATGTCACTATCGTTTAGGGTTTTGCGTGTTGTTACATCAGGTAGTGAAGGCTCTTGTGCAAAAAGGCACTGCAACCGCAAGTAGGGAGAGAGAGAGAGAGGAAAGGGAAAGAATAGATGATTTGGCAACAAAGCAAAGCAAAGAACGGTAATAAAAAATCTTTAAAAGTGAATTAGTGTCTCTTAAAGAACGCAGCTCTATATATATAATTAAACTACTATTATGCGTAGAACAAAGAAGTTGGAAAAAAAAAACTTGAAACAGAATCAAGTTGGTACTTTAAATTAACGAAGACAAAGTAAGAAAGGTGTAAAGCGTAAGAAACAGAGAAAAAACACCCACACAACACGGAAGGGATGAGCCAGAGCAGAATTAAACGAATAGTAGCTATTATATATCTATGTTTGGTGTCATTTTATCGCGTTTATACAACAAAGCCCATTGTAATAGTAATAATGAAACCCCCCATTCATCCTTCCCTCCCCCCCCCCCAACCCGTTTACTCTCTCACCAACAACCAAACTACATTCACGCAACAAGCAAAAGAATGTTGTGATTCATCTTCATTATTATTATTATTATGATACACTTAACGTAAAAAAAAACGTGAAGAAAAATTATGAAACATGTGAGTGAAACGTGAGTGTGTGTTTTGTCCAAAATTTTACAATTAGACGAAAAAAAAAGAAGCTAACCAAAATAAGAACGAATACGAAGCAGAGGCAGCAGCAGCAGCAGAGTACAACTTTAGCGAATAATGAGCTAAGCATCCAGGGGTAATAAAGCATGGCCAATAAAATAGGAATGAAAAATAAAAGGTACGAGATAGCTCTCCCCTTTCCCCCCTCCTCCCACTCCCACCAAGACTCCCCCACACTCAGCGGTGGAAACGAATTGCGACAAGTTTTAGTGGTTAGTAACGGTGAATGTGCAATGGTGAAGCAAATTGTAAATGACACTAAATTGTTGGTATTTTTTGATCCATTAACCTCTCGAGAGTAAAGCAAAATGTAACATTTTCCATCGATTTTACAGTGAAACAAAAAAAACACTCATCTCTATTTCCTCTCAGCGCCAAAAGAAAGCGATACAATGTAAGTTAAACACAGAAATAGAACCTCTCTAAAAAACAAAACAAAAATGGTCGCACACAACAGTGAGCAAAGAAAAGAATAATATAAATAAACGTGTAAAGAAACACTTACTTCGTGTAACACACACACAAGCTTTTAATCATGATCAAGCTGTATAAAGCAACAAACTCGTAAATGTAAACGTTTTCTTTCATATCTCATTCGGGGCACTTAACGTTTTAAAAAGGAAGAGCAAATGAAGCAAACAAAAGTATCAAAAATAAGGTTGAGGGTGAAGCAGAGGACCGTGTTTTGGACAAATCATGTACACACAGCACAACTTCATTGTTCCACATAACCTAATGAAGGGAGGGATGTGCAATTTTGGATGGATACGCCGCTGTAAAATACAAAACCATAGCAACAAAGCACACAAGAATATAAATATGAACAAACAGAAGAAAAAAAAAAGATAATGCTTATTCCACTTATTCGATTTCAAAAAAAGAAGAAAAAGAACGAAAACAATTGTTTCCTTTTTAGATTAACAAAACAAAAACAAGAACAAACACTAATCACCAAACTATTATTGATTGTGTAAAGAATTGTGGGGCGAGGCGAACGATTCCTAGTGAAAATTTCAACCAAAAGTTTAAATATAAAATAAAAAAAATCGGGTAATTAATGCAAAAGAATGATAAACAAAAAGGGGTAGATAAATGTCACATGATGCGCGCACTCCTTTCTGAATATAAACACGACACGGAAATGGGGGAAAAGCAGGTGAAAAAAAATATGGAAAATCTTACTGCAATCCATAACACATTTACTACAAATTAAATTAAAAAAAAGAAAACACTACAGAATTATATCTATTAATGATTGAAATTAAAGAATCCTAAATTATGAAACAAAACAAAAAAACAAAATCTTAAGTAAGCTAAATTGAAACAGAGAACAAAAGGGTGACGAGAAGTATCGTGAAGAGAAGAGAAGAGAGAGAGAAGACAAAGCACAGACAGAACAACAGCAAAACAAACACTGCGAAACGCGAGAACTCAATGGCTCTACGTTGAGTGTGGTTTGTGTGTGTGTGTGTGTGTGTGGTTGACGCAAACAACGAGCATGGTAAACCATTATAGATGTGTGTGTAAATAAAGAGAATAATGATGAATAAAAACAAACAAACTATGTGCAGAATGTGTAATTTGGAAGTACAGTTATAGCTAATTTTGAAGAAAAGGATCTATTTCAGGACAGATTCCTCACCAGCTCGTGCATGCTTGGTACTCTGAGTCTTCCAGCTTAATCTCTTACTAATGAAATTATCAGTATCTTCTTATTACTACTTCGTTCTTCTAGCAACAGATGTCGATTTGGTCTATCCTTCCATTAACATGCCTTCATTGAGCAAACGCACATACGCGCCACAGAATGCCCCTCTACAACGATGCTTTCGATGTCCATAAAGCTCTATTTGGCCGTCCACTAGGATAGAAGGGATGTGCTGTGGCCCTGAACTGATATGGCAAGATGATAACAGGTGTAAGGAATGGCAACGTGTGTTTCCCTTAACTATTAATTAAGACCCCTAGACTCGGTTGATGAATCCTGCGAAGAAACCACATTAACGGACTTGTTTTTACTCCCTATCTATACTTTTAGATAAATAGCATTTAGATATGACAAGACATCTATGATACGATATGAAGAACCTTACTGGAGGATATTATGAAGATCATACACTATGTGATAACATATCATATACTGTCATAGATATCTTGCCATATCAGTTTGGTCCAGAGTTAGCAGACACTTCGGAGTTCGAGGCACTCAGTTCTTTAAAAGTTTCTCAAAATTACAGCATGAGATATTTGTAAAACCATTTGTGCTCTTCTGGCATGATCTACTGCGCTTTGTAATTTATCTCAAACAGTACACTTCACATTAAGCATGATCTTTATAATATCCTCCTGTAAGGTCCTCTTCATACTTCGTTCAATGGTTTCAACAGGCAAGCAAAGTTCTTTGTCAAATCCTGTTTCCCGAGTATCAATGTTTGGTCAAAGATCTGATCTTTTGAATAGACTGATCGTTAGAGAATCGCTAGAAATCATATTAATCCATTGGCAATATACACGGCGCAGCATCTCGAGATACCTAAGAACAACAACCTTATGCTTCGCTCAGTCCCTATTTTCTGTTGAAGATCATTCTGAAACCCTGAACTGTTGAAAGAGTCAGTACATATTTACTTAAAATAAATCTGGAATTTAACTTGCTTATTGTTTCGGATATCGTGGAGCAAGCAATTGGACTAACCATCCAGCAAGGAGATAGTTTTAAACAAAACATTTATATTTCCTATCCCGTTCATCGAATACCTCCTCTTCGTACTCTCTACCCACTACTGCGCGGTGGCAGTCGAGTTCAGCTACTACTGGATTGCTGTTACACTTAAATTCCCTACCAATATGTATCTGTGTACGTGATGTGCGTGTGTGTTTTAAGAACCGTTCCTAGCTCTCTCTCTATCTCTCCTGCATAACCACAAGTGTATAACGAACCGACCGACGGGATAATACGTTCCTTTGACTAGTGTTTTACAAACACGTTGTACTTCTGTTTCTATCCCATTCTTCCCTTTTCCTTCATTAGCTCTCTCCTTCTATGTACATATAGTGTTTTAAAATCTGTTCTCACAACAAATGCCGTTGTCCCTGCTTTGTCTCCTTTTCTCCTCTCCACATTATAGACACCAAATGCTCCACTTCGCTTTTGTGGAGGACCTTGTCTCTTGCTTCACAAACACCCCTCCTGGCTTCTTCCGAGTTAGTCTTATCTTATAGTATGTACAGGGATCGTTTGTGCTGTATATAGGCGAATCTCATCGCACCCTCCAAAATCACTGCAAAGAAGCAAACCGAGGAGCGCGAAAAGTACCGACCGGGTGCGGGTTTTGGAATGCGAACACAGTACAGAGCAGAGCTTTAGTTTAGCTTTAAGCACTCGCTGAAGAATTTACCAAGCGTATGGTAAAGATGGGGCCGCACACCAGCCAGACTGTGATCCTCGTCCGGGTAGCTCTGCAGACATTATAGGGTGAGAAAGCTGTTAGATGCTGGACTTACAGGCAGAAGAAAATCGATTCAATTACTTACCACCTGCTTGAACATGATGTCGTGTGTTTCGAGCGCCCGGGCCAGCTGCATCGCCTGCTGGTAGTGGACGTTGTCATCGTACGTACCGTGCACCAGCAGGTACGTCCGATTGCGGAACCGCTCGTGCAGTGCCGTCAGTCGCGATGTTTCATACCCGGCCCGGTTGTCGGTAAGTGTCGGCAGGCCCATGTACCGTTCGGTGTAGATCGAATCGTAAAACAGCCAATCCGTTACCGGCGCCACCGACACGGCACACTGGAACACGTGCTGCGTATCCTGCGCTAGTGCCATGGCCGATGCGTAACCACCGTAACTCCAGCCCCAGATAGCGATACGCTGCGGATCGACAAACGGCAGCTGTTCGGCTAGCTTGCGAGCGCCGGTAATCTGATCCTGTACCTCGACCGTACCGAGCTTACGGTAGATCTGGTACATGAGCCGATCGCCGCGCAGTCCACTGCCGCGGCCATCAATCTTCGCGTACACCACGGACCGGTTCGAGGCGAGATGGGTGCCCCAACCGATCGACCAGGTGCCGACGACGTTGGCCGAGTTGGGCCCACCGTACACGTCCACCAGCATCGGATGCTTGACCGCACTGCTGGAGGTGTTGGTGCCGGGTGGAATGAGCAGCATCGCCTTCGCGGTAAATCCATTGCCAAGATCCAGCTCGTGTATTTCGACGCGTGGGATCGCTTTCCCCTTGAGCGCACGCTCCAGATGATCGTTCGATTCCCAGATCTTCATCAGCTTCAGCTGCACAACTGCAAAGGAGGAAAGGGGATGTTCGTTAACATTGTCTCATGTCTCAATTTTCAAAGTCAAACGCCCTCCCTTACCCTTCTCAGCAACGCTCCACCGATACACGTGCGTCCAGGGAATGTTGGGGCCGCGCGCTTCCAGCACCAAGTAGTTACCGCCGTTCGGGCTCATCTGCGCATTGAAGAAGCTCTGCTTTGCGCTCACCTCTGTGTCGCACGTCAAGCACTGCCCGGCGGGAGCATTCGGTCGACCCTCGATCGCGTACACATGCAGCACGTGCGATTCGTTGGCCGTGTTGGCCGTGTAAAAGATCAGATTACTCTCCGCATCCCAGCGTAGAATCTCCTGCACGACAAACGTACCGCTAGTCACCGGGACGGCCGACCGTTCCGTCGTGGAGATCATCGTCACGTGCTTAAATCCACCGGCAGTACCCTGCGCCTGGGACGAGATCACCAGGAACTGTGTTCCATCCCCATTAAACACCGGCGCACTAAATAGATCCAACCATCCGGACTCTTCCTTAATCTCGTGCACGGTCATACACTGGCCAGACTCGGGCAGGCATGACTTGATAATGGCATGGTTCTGCACACGATTCATCCAGATCGTCACGAGCCGTTCCTTCGTCCAGCCAACGCTCGTAATGATGTGATCGCGCTGCTGATTCACCAGCTCAACCGGTGGCTCAATCTCCGCCAACTTCCGCCCGGTCAGATCGTACTGGAACAGATGCACCTCCGGGTTCTTGGTGCCCACCTTCGGGTAGTGCAGCGTCAGCTCGCGTGGATACTGATAGTCCGGGTTGCCCGGTGGCCCATAGATTGGGATCTTCATCAGTGGCGTTTCCGTGTCGTTGAAGCGTATGAACGCGATGCGCTTGCCGTCCGGCGAGAACCAGGTGGCAATGTTGGTGGAGAACACTTCCTCCTCGTACACCCAGTCCGGGATGCCGTTGTACACGCTCGGGCTACCATCGGTGGTGATCTGGATCTCGGGCGAGGTCGGCGTTTCGCGGTAGTAGAGGTTGTTCTGGTACACGAACACAAACGAGTGGCCGACGGGGCTCCATTCAACGAGATTGAGGGCACGCTAGATGCAAAGTAGAAAGCTATTAGGTAAAACGACAGTTTTTTTTTACTCTAGACAACTCATCCAACATACCCTCTGTCCACCGACATTAATCGGAGTGACCTGCTTCGTCGCCATATCCACAATATCGTAGATCGCCAGGTAGCTGTGGCGGAAGATCTTGCTGTAGCCGCGCGCTACCAGCAGATACTTGCCGTCGGGCGACAGGTCAAACTTGAAACCCTGCAGCTGCTCTTCGTTCGCCACTCCGAGCAGTGTTTTTGTGTCGTTGTCCTCCGGATCGTACACCATCACCGTGCCGAAGTCGTCGCGGAATATGATTTTTCCATTGGCGGTCCAGGTGCCGGTAAAGCCGCTCGCCGACAGTCGGCCCTGCAGGAAGTCATCCAGCGTGATCGGTTCACCTTCACGAATGATAGGGGCCGTCTCGGGACCGCTTTCTTCCTCATTGCTAGCGGTGAGGACGACCACGAGCGCGACGGCAACGACGGTAAGGATGACGGCCAACGTACCGAGGAGAAGATATCGGCGAAGGTTCCGCTTGCCAGAGCCAACGAGTTCCTGTGAAAGGGGTGGCAATGGCGATGATGCATTAGAACAATTGTGTTTCTTGGGGAAGTAAGGTCACAGTCTTATGTAAGAGATCTGTGTATGTGTAGGAGATCTGTGTACGATCGAGTCTACCATATTACAAACTCAACACAACTGGAAAGGAAAATGTGAAGACTTTTTGGATAACAAAATACGGAGACAACGACTGTATCAGATCAATGTCACAATATTGCAAGAGACGATTTTCCACTATGTGTCCGGTTTACCCAAAGCCTTCAATAAACGTGTAGCACTAGCAAAGAAGAGCATTAGCTAGGTATAGTAACCCAATTACTTAGAAACCTGAAGGCGAACTGCACGATGACGAGTTAAGGATTAAGAACGGGTAGGTAAGACTACGGAATGGATTACTAATTTCATGTCAGTCACATTTTAAACTGTTTTTCTAAGACTTCTTTCAGCTATTCTTTGTCCTGTTTTGTATTGACCATTGTGGATTCTTACGTTATATGGATATGTGTTGAAGTTCCAAACACCTGCATTGAAATTTAGTTTAATACGAATGTGTATTGTGTCAAAAGCGGTAATTGGCTAGGACTAGGTTTTAAATAAAACATGCCTGGACTGGCAGTAACATCTCCAACAAGGTTCTTCAATATTTTTTAAATATATATTTTTATAGAGACTTTCAGTATATTGCTTCTTAAAGGTTCTTGAATGATGTATGTACATCAGGTTTCATTTAGATCTAGTAATAGCCAAAAAATAAATCACAATCAGTTGTACCAGTGAACTCATTCGTTCGAGTGCTCACCGGTACGGCCGGATTACTAAAATTATTAGAGTATTGACATGATAATACTGACAACCATTATATCACTATACAGAACATTTCAATATTATCGATGTTACAAAGTCACAGTCTCGTGTTTGCATTAAGGATACAACGTCCAAAGATCCAGGGAGACCTTTAAGGGATTAAGGGTCCAAAGTAACTATACTATTGAGTTGAAACGAGATGGATGAAGTTTCTATACTCAAAATCTTGATAGGCCATACCGTATTGGCAATAACTAGTGCTGAAGATGATGGTGATGAGCTATTTATTGCAATCGTATCATCAATTCAGATTTTTTAAGCTATGAATGTCATGAATAACACACGGACCTTTCCTCTCTAAGGTGTTCAAGAAGCTTTAGGAACAAAGATACACTTGGCATCTGTAAGTGGGCAAGGGTAAATTGCACAAATCCTTAAAGAAAAAAATTAATAAAAATGTTAAAATTTCAGGTCCTTCAGGCTTGGTATCTCCTCCAAAAGATGGAAATAAAGACACTCCATTGATATGAGAACCTGGATTATGCAGCGGATTCTTAATTTTTTAACTGTTTACGCAGTCGTTTCTAGAACATGAATCAAACTGTGATAGTCTCAAGGATCTTATAAATAAGATATTCTTGGATAATGCATATTGCTCTGTATAAGATTTAATCTTCTTATCTCATCCAATAGCTCTGTTCCTATACTATGGTTCCCACTCACTACTATGGTCCTATTGGATTAACTACTGCAAACTACTTTATCATTCACACGTTGCATAGTTTGAAGCATTGACCACAGTTCATCAATTCCAACCTATTTAGGCAACAATCCGTTTTAATCAGCGCTTCCAACTGTTGTTTCAATCTTAAATTACAACACCACCAAGCCACATAACGAATCTCATGATGAATCGCCGAAAATTACACATCCATCATAATCTTTCACACCTTCGAATTGCCTCTTTGGGCAGCTTTCGTCACGTCCTTTGTCGGGCAACAATCCGGCCCGGTTATTAAACGACACACAAACACGAGCGCTTCTTTTTCATGCCTTTCCTTATCTGGTCCGATAAAGAAGGAGGTGTTTGTTGAAACAATGTTATCGCAAATAGCGCAAACACCAATTAAGAAAAGGGAAACCCCTTGCGCCCAATCGGGTATGATGATCTTTGGAAGAGGCACCAGATTAGGCATAGCTCCCATAGCTAATTGGAGATGATCGTGGATGGTCATGTACATCCCGTCTGCAGGTCCCCTGTTACTATCACATCATTCCAAGGTAGTAACTTCCTCCGGTTGGAAGGCCCTAACGGACAGAGCAGTGGTTTTCTTTCCATTGCCCTTAACACGGGCGACGTAAGCCTGCGTCGTGCAAACACACACACAACCGGTCACGAAAAACCTGTCCACGAACACCGTTTCATAACCGTTCGAACTTCCGAACCCTGCACGGTCGGTGTGGCCGCTGCGCGTCTCGTGGAAAGGGAAAGTGAATCCGATCCGGAAAGTGTACTGTGCACGGAAGGCTAACGCCGCGAGTTGTCCGCCACTGCATTGCGACCCAAATTTGTTGCGTCGCGGGGGTTTAGATCGCTTCAATTAGTACGCCAGGCACATCGAGCCTGGCCCCATTTCGTTTCGCGCTGGAGTAGTGCACGTTACCCTGGCACGTAATAGCCTTGGCTGTACACTCCACAAATATATGCATTACCATCTGGAAAGAAAACCCGAAAAAGCAAAATATTTGTTCATGAAACGCAGTGGCGAAAAGATCGTTGACCACCAGCCAGACCGAGTGGCGATGGCCAATGGGGATTGAAGTATGGGATGAAGTGGTGGTGGTGGTGTATTACGCTCTGATGCCGTGCAAGGAAATTCCGAACCTGAACGCCGATGGTAAGCGAACATGCCAGCCCGCGCGCTGAAGACTTTACGGATTGATCGCGTATTTACAATTTCGCTCACTACGCAACACGCGACCATTTGGAGGGTTTATGTATGTGTGTGTTTAAAGAAAGCAAGAGACAGAGCGGGACGGAGAAGGAGAGAGAGAGAGCTGTTTGTTCTATTATGCAATTGCAAAAAAAAAGTTATGACGCAAGGCGACGAAAAGGTGTCCAAGAAGCGATCAACAACCGCGCGATCGTGCATGTGGAAAAGTGGATTCGAGTTACACCGCCTTTGTGCGACTCTGATTTGCAGTGGAACGAAATTGATTGATTTACTACCTTACACGGGCTACTTTTATCCTCTTATAAGACGCTTATGAGACTCTTAGATGCTTTTTTATTTTAAAATCAATAGTACACAATTACCTGATCCGAATGTCCGATCTCGATGCTGTTGCCAGTGGATGCTGCCATTTTGAAGGGCTCTCCTTCGTCTCGTTCTCACACCCAAGTCACACTGCTTAGTGTCCACGATCTTTAGTATACAGCTCACAACGATACTACACTAACGAGGTACGGGGACATTAAGCTTATCAAATCTCACTTCGATCACACGTCGGCTGTCTTGCAGCGACTAAACTACAAATCCATGCTCGTGTAAGACGCGATAGAACTCCAAAAAAAGACTCGCGCTACCAGAGAAGCTTTTACTTGTCACGATACTGTTGTTCTTGCCACGCAATACGCAGAGCTCCGTTTGCAAGTGTTACCACCCATCTGAACAAACACTGTTCATCGCCCGAAAGAGTTCCACCCAGATAAAAGGTGGAACACTCCACCACTTTGGAAGGTGATATAATCGTATGGAAGTAGAATTCACATTTTTTCGAACCGAAATACTTTAAAGTAAGTCTTCCGCCAGACAAATAAACGATCGAGAAAATAATTTTTATTTCTGTCGATACAGCCTGCAGACTATTTTTCTTTCCATTGCGTTGGAAGATATTTGGTGCGTCTTGCGTGTGAGTCGCAGTGTGGGGGTTTTTTATCGTGCGGATGTAGTTCCTGCCGCCTTCCACCGAATGTGTACACGAGGTTCAATTAAACCAGCATGTTTTACCTGCCCGTAAACACGCTTGATAACAGTTTACAGAGATGTAGTGGAGATGGTAGAAGCAACCAGTATCTCGTATCTCGCTAATTGCTGAACAAAAGCGGTCGTACCGTGGCTAGCCGTTCAATAATGTCGAATTATAAGGGTGTGTTCGATTTTGTAGGTAACCGGGCGGTTAAATGCACAACGAGAGCATATGCTGGGTATAATTGAGGACGTAATTTAAGAGCCAATCGAAAAGAGTATTTGCTGGGAAACGGGGCCAGACAATATTCTATAAGAGATTACGGATCATATGAAATAATATAAGAAAACCGTAGTATAAAATTACACTCTAATTCATGAATCTAATTCAAATATATCAATATATTATTTAAGTTTTATACATCAGGACAATTTACCCGCTTTGATAGAGTCACGAATCTTCAAAAATTCGTCCTTTCTGGAGTCCAACAAACCGTAACGAACAGAAATTATTACAGCTATAAGACTTGTCAAAAGTGTAATGTAGCTTTAAAGACAGATTGCTTTCCAAAGATCTAGTTATAGATAAGGTAGATAGATCTAGCAATTGACTCTGCGTCTGCATTATATTCTGCATCTTTGGTCCGCGTAATCATACCATATCTGTCTTATGTAAGCTAATCAAGCTTAAGTTACCGCATTTCCGAAGTTTTAGCTACGAAGGAAGTTATTAAGTTTTTGAATTTCACAAGACCACTCCTGAGATTCCAGAACTGCTCACTCTGTTCCGATCTAGAGATCCTTCAAAGAGTCAAATTTAATATAAGATTCGCGAAACGAACACGAGCCGTATTTGGGTTATGAAATGCGGAAGCAGAGGTGGAATAGATAGCGTATTCTTCGAAAGTAGTAAGATGTATGGCTAAAAGTGTCCCTAGTAATAGGTCTAGTTTTATAAGAAATCTCTCTAACCTTGGTACTTAATTGCATATCGTTTGGTTCTTAAAGCTTATCTTCACCCATTACATCTCAATTGTTTAAAGAAGATATTCCTCCACATCACCCTTTTCACAACAAAAGGACAAAAACGTTTTGAAGGTTCAAAGATCAAATCTATTAAAATAAACCTAAATAAAACGTATTGATCGAAAACCTCCTAATAAAAGCATCAATCTTTGAACAATGTTTCAATCTATCAGCGCTAAAAGAGTTCTTAAAATAGCCCAAATTGGTGGCCTACGGAATTGATTTCCTGGTCGTGTGGCTCGTCTAATCAACACCAATCTAAACGATCAATTCACTGTTTTCCCTTTCCGTAAAAAATCTTCTCTTTCCAACAGCCTTCCGTTGCATGGCTTGTGACCGTTGTGACTGGATCGAAAATCCCGGAACTCCCATGCGGCTGGGTGATCAAATCGTTTTGCCGTCTTCCTTCCTGTGTGTCCGGTGTGCTGATCGGGTCCGGTGTGTACTTAAATTACCGCTTAAAAGCATCACTGGCTGACAGTGTCTGACGGACAGGCTGTTGAGCTTGAAAAGTGTCGAGCGGTTCCGGTGTGAACGTGCCACAACGAAAACAATCACGAGCTGCGAATTAGCAACCCATTCTTCACGCTTGCTGCTGCTGCAGCACAATGTTAGCTAAACGGGTGGTTTAATGTTCATCCTTTTTGCGAACATTACACCTACACCTTGCATGCAGGCAACACAGTAAACCGACCATTTATTTGAATGATAGGATGCGCTTTGTCGCATCATCTTGTTACACATCGTTATTACGTCCCGGTTGGGTGGGCAGAAAAATTGTGCCTTAAATCGTCTGCCTATATATGCATCACACATGCCACATTCAAAATTCATGGTCCACACACGCACCCATTGTCGTTAGGTTGCCCGGAGGAAAGAAATCTACAATCTTGCCAGCGCAGCGAGATCTCGCACCCCGTCCAATGATTCGTAACGATTCGCTCTAATTAAGGTTCATCTAAAACTTATCCAATTTGATTGACCGATTTGTCACCCTCCGGGGAGAGCCGAGGCCGATGATGTGTCCCGCGTCATGGACCAGTTACCAGCGAAAATGTTCGCTTCGGTCATCCGCTTCCCGGAACGGTTGGTGAGTGAGTATGTTCGTACGAGCAGAGCTGGTCATGCGGAGATATTTCCTATAGGCATTTTCTTCTACCCATCCCAATGCAATGCCTGTGGACTTTCACTAATCCATCATCTTGCTGCGAGTGTGTGTGCGTTCTCAGTTCGATTAACATTAATTAACCCATCGTACACTGTGCGGCAGTGGATTCCTCCACTTAAAGTCTCACCAGAACTCGGCTCATTCTTTAAAGACTACTCCAAATCCCAATGGCAAGCCAAGCGTAGCGTAGTCTCGGCACTCGAGCTATGCCATTACAACAGCGTCTCGGTGTGTCTCGGCGGGTAGGTTAAACGCGGCGGAAACAATCTGGTCGTTCATCTAAGCAGAGTAAGTGGCATCTCTTGCTTGTAAGTACACACCGAGTTCCGCTTACACTCGCTGCTCGCTCAACTCAATGCCCCAACCCGGCCACCAACCGGGGCAGTGGAGCACATGGGAGCACACTTCACACGAAGGAGAATTGCACCGTCAGGATGCACTCGGGGATGCACGTTTGCATTTTTCATGAAGCCGTCTTGGCTGGCAGGAACTACTCCTAGGCGCTTGGGATGACATCCTGAAGGATCTCACGTATACGTTCCCATAGTACGCCGTGTGTGTGCCGTCTTGACCTTAAGGCATTACTGTCTCTCCTGTGCTCCAAGATCCTGTGTCGTTAAACTGCCACTTATCACACGCTGGTGGAGGTGGTGGTGGTGGTGGTGTTGTTATCGTCATCGTCGGCGGTGCCTTCGCTGACAATGTTTGCTGGCTGTGCTCGGTGTGGCGTGCATTTCGTGCATCCAAAGCTTTATACATTATTTATATTGTGTGACGCTTTACACACCTCCACCATGGCCGGGGGCAGGATGAAAGGATTAAACAATGTTTACCATCGATAAAAACGTACCGGGCCATGATGGGGACAGTGAACGAGCGAGGGAGAGCACCATTTCAATCTTCGCTCTGGGAGTTGTTAAATTAAAACACCACCAGATCAGTCAAGCGTTACTGGGGCCGTTCGAACCGTTTTTTGGGAGGAGATGGATGGCGTTTCAGAAAACGTTTCATCTTAGAGCTTCCCTCGAACGGGGGAGGCGATTCGCTTGCGGTGAAAGAATGTATTAAATTTATTTTGTGAGCCTTTTGTTCGAGTTTTATTGAAGCAACTGTTCCAGAATTCATCTCGCATGTCCCACCCAAAAGCCCGAAACCTTACAATGGTTTGAGCTGCAGCTTTGGAAAGAAAAAGCCGCTTCTCGATGGCTTCGGTGTGATGAATTTTGCACTGGCAATTGGCACTACTTGTTGTCATCTTCTTTGTTGTAAGTCGGTAGAAAAAGCAACCCACTGCGGTGGGTTTACAATTAATCAATTTTTGCTGCCTCAGAAAAGCTTGTTCAGCACGTGTTTCGAATAGAAATCTTGATTACAAATCAAACCAAATTGATTGTCGACGTAAAAGGCGGGGCATACAAAGCGCAACGAATGTAAATTATCGCCCTCATTTCAAGGGGCGAATTGTAATGCTACACTACACAAGAAACTAAACGCAGTGCACCTAATAATAAGAAAATGGTTTTAAATGCAATACTCTAACCGTGCCGTACCGTAGGTAGTATGACGTTTGCTGAATAATGTTACGCTACGGGAGATTGGGGCACTATGCCCGTGCTAGACAAATAATTATGTTTTTGTTGTAGTACAAAGAGTACATCATGATGATGATGATGAAGTTGATGATAAGATTAAATTATTGTGTGTGTTTACATTCGATTGAACCTTACAGGGTTTCCCACGATTTATTGGTTGGTTTCCATATTGTTTTGGGCTCGTTTCATGATTTATTCATCGTATTCCATAGATTTTTGGTTTGCTCCCACGATTTATTAGTATCGGCCCATTGGACATCAATACAATTAAACAAACAACATTCTGCAATACGTCCAAAAACTCGTGGGAATATATGGAAAGCAACCAACAACTTTCGGGAAACAACCAAAAAATCTTTGAAACCCCCTTTATAAGATTATTATTGTTATTATGGTCATTTCAGTATAGAACAAAAACTTTATTCGATACGATTAGATCTATGCAATTTCGCAAACAATGTTTCAGCATAATTGACCTTTTAATAATGAAAATATGAAAAATGCCATAATTAGATCGTTAACATTATTTATAATGCTGAATACCTTTTGCCATTCAACATTTCATTCACCTATGTGAACAATTAGAGTTCAATGCGTAATGTTAGAGGTCCAAAATAGATATCAGCATTCTTCATGCTGAATTGAATGTGTCAAAGTATAGTGAATAATTGCTTTAATACAACAAGAGTTGTATAAGCTTAAAATATGGAAACAATCATACGATTGTTAAATATTTAAATATGTAATGAGTATTATTGAATCCAAATCCAAACATGAAAAAGTTACTAAAACTTGCTCCTACCAAAAAACCTTAGAACAAAGGGCTCATCAAGCCCCACCTGTCCCTATTCCTTACCAATATCAAAAGACATAGACTTTCACCCCTTTTTCTTCACAGCAATCGTACGATTGAACTATTTGTCATCTTGAAATAGGCAATAGGTCTTCGTCGCGTAGGCTTCGATCATCACACTGTCACCACCATCGTTGCACATCTGGAAGACTCGAATGTCTCGCACACGCTCACAAAGAACTGCTAATGTTCGTGCGCGAGAGTAACTAGATCTATCACTTAACGCTGACCCCCCGCCGGTATTCGTGGGTCAACTTGCAAACCAGCAAACTGGCAATCAACTGTAAGGGCACCGTGACCGTACAGAACTGATTGACACTAGCCTGTAATGGTTGGCCTGCAAGATTCCACGAAACCGGACCGGACAATGATAAGCAACCGAAAGGGGAAGAACTCGATCTAACAGCACTGTGATCGTGTAAAGATAATAATGATGATGATGATGGTGTCGAGCTTTAGGTGAAGTTTTGCAGTATTGTTCGCAATACTTCGTCACAGCGACAGGCTCAAAACATTTCACATGGATGAGAATCTTGATGTCGTACTGGGTGGGAAATACACCGATTATCTCTCTCCCAGTTGGATTGTTGGTGGAGCTTTTTAGACCTACAGACCTACTGCAGGGGGACTGGAAAACCTTGGTATTTGAAATAAGCATGCAAAAAAACAAACACACACAAAACACACACCTACTTCATTAAGTCAGGCATGGAGCTCAGAGCTCTTCGAAGGCGTTCCATTGGAGGAGCGCTGTCTCGCGTGGGGATACACAAACGCGCAGCCTCCAAAAGCGAACGTTTGCCTTCATCGAACAAACAGTAACAACAACAACAACAAAAAACACGACATTGATCAAGTTCCGAAACCGGTTTTGGAGATTCAATCGGTAAAATTAACATCACGATTCTTCTGTGAGCGAAGCATCTCAGGACGGAGTTACCTGCCCGAGAAGCAGTTCTTTGAAGCTCTGTTTTTCGCTAATGCTTCTTCAACTTCCAGTACCTTCGTGCACGTAGATGTGACGTAAATTGACTTCGAGATAGAAACAGCATTACGAAATGGCATCTTTGAGTGTAGTTGTTGCGGGTCTTGGTGCGGATCGTGTAATGTCACGGCGGATATACATTCTTCAACAAGTCCCACACACTTCAGTAAATCATGTCTCCCCTTTTCAATGTCTATCGGTTGGCAGTTACTAAGAGTATCGGGATGGCATTATCACTGGATGGCATTATCTGAGATTAGCTCCTAGATTAAGTGCCGACAGGTGACAGTAAAAGTGGTGTTTTATGACACCGCGTGATGTACACTAATAACCCTGACGCGTTATCAGCAATTCAACGGAATTCTTTCCGTGTAATTGCCCCTGATATTGGCGAACAAGTAGAGTGCGTCGACTAAAGTAGGCACAATATAATTTATTAAAAAACACACACCCATGGCGGGAGATTACATTGTAAGTAAAATAAATTAAAATAGTATAATAAATTAAAAGGGTAAAAAAGATTTACTGAGCGTAGAAAGCGCTCAGGGATGGGTGTGTTGTGTGTGTATGAGCTGTAGCAATAATTTAACAATTTCCATCCAACCTCGAGCCCGCTGGAATGCAGCTACATTTTGTATGCACATGTTGCACTTTGGCGTAAATCAAAATACGCCAACCCATATTCCTGCCACGTGCTGGTGAGGGTGGTGGTCGTGTGCGTTGTTCTTGGCGCAAAGCCACCCAGGAGAACGACGCGGGTTTGTAATAAAATAACTCGCACACACACACACACACACACACACACACACACACACACACACACACACACACACACACACACACACACACACAATTACTCAACACAAAACAAACCAAAAAAAAAAAAGATGATGCATTACCGCTTGCATACCGGGCTAGGTTAGCCCAAACAGGAAGAGCGTGAAACGATGATCATGATATGGCCGCGTTTGTCGTGTGCATCCACCGTACACTAACACAACGTAGCGGTTATTTAATTTGCCTTCGTTTTTTTGTTGTTTTGTTAGTTTGCATGGTAGTCGCTCTTGGGCTTGGGCTCTTGCACACAAAAGGTGCACACTGGAGCCAAAGGTCCGGAGTGGCCATTTAACGCCCCGATGTAAGTGTAGGGGAGCGGCCTCTGTGTGGCCGATGTGTTTGGAGAAAGCTTATAAACATCAAACGCAGGTTTGCACAAATTAAACAACTCAACGGATCGCACAAATTGACGGGATGTGCTAGAATAATGCACCTGATGGGCTTCGATAGCAAAAAGAGCAACAGTTGATTGCTCGAAAAGGTGCAGTTGTTATCTCCAGCAATTATAGAAATTCATAGAATTAAACAAACCACGGAAATGCCTTAGATTTCGTGGCGTCTGTTATTATTTCTAATTATTAAACACTCGGAAAATACCACGACCACTATTTACTCATATCCACGCTAACTGATCTCAAATGTGATCTGTAATACACAAAAACACACGTCCAAACAGTACACATAAGCCCATATTGGTATGGATTTGTTCACCGCATCACACGCTTTCGACACTGTCACACGGTTGATGACGCTTTTCTACTGGTCACACGGGGCTGCAATGATGTGCTGTGTTGATCGCATAAATTTACACACGAAACGCGAAAGAACGATGTATACACAGGCGGCATTAATGCTTGCGTCTGTCACCAAACCCTTTCACAGCTTGGCACCGTAAAAAACACAAAATCCAAAGACCTCCCCAACAGAAGGGAGGAATGTTATGGTTTGGGAGCTGTGTTCCGCCGTTCTTGCCTTTACACTTTCGCCTTTTTTGGAGGCCCGCGCTCTTACGCACACAAACACGCATAGTACGCACCTTCACGCAACACTTAAAAACCGAGACCCGAGACCTGGTGGACACTGTGGACACACGCCAAAAGTGGACGCGCGTCTCTGCGTCTGCTCACTAAACCACGGGGACTCGACCGTACGCAACGAACGTTACGCGAAAATTGAAACCGTTTCGTTCGAGCTGCCCGCCACCAGCGTGCAGTCGGGTGCGATCGCGTTGCGCTCTGCACCAAAGCATACTCACCGAGAGACAAACAGCAGGCGAGAAAACAGCACAACCACACGATGGAGGGGTTGGTTTTTAGTTGCTCGTTGTGGCTCTCTCTCGGCGAAACTGCTCGAATTGAGTATCGAATTGGTTTCAGTCCACCAAAAAGGTATTGGTGGATGCTGCTGTAGGTGATATACCATGATGAGATGATTTTCTAAAATCAAAAACTCATTATGGTGATATTTTTCCAGCCGATGTTGTTCAATGTTGGCTTTTTTTGTATTGTCGAGTGGTTGGGAAAATTTCAGCGTAACTCACTTTCTCCCCGCTGCTCCGCTTCCGTACCCCAATGGGGCATTTGATTTGCTTCCTATCATATCGGTCGAATCCATTAGTCTTTGCATAATGATAAAATTGCGGCAAATAAAGGTTTACTTTCGCCACTACAAAAAAAAGCCTTTATAATGAACTGGTTTCGTTTTTCCAGTTTCGATTTAAAGGTTCAATTTGAAGATGAGGCGGTTTGTTTTCGTATCTACAACACTTCTTGCCTTCTTGCATTTGGCCTCGTTACTTCCTTTCGCTTCTGTTGGTTGGTACAACAAAACCAGCAATTTCCCACAAAATTGAACCATTTTTTTTAGTGTAATGCAACTATTTACCACGACCATTCGGTGTCACATTGTTATACATATCTTTCGATCAACAGTTCACGTTACTACATCATTTAAATTGTGTAACATACTTTGGAAGCTTACGTTTGTGGTATAACTTGAGTAAAAAGTACGAGTCAGCTTACACTTTTATTATATTAAAAATACAGCAATATAGTCAAGTCAACTAGTAACAACTATTACAACTGCTCTTATAAATGCAACTCAACAGTTCAATAAGTCAGTAAAAACACAAACATTGCAATTATTTTGCATCAAGATTCTAACTCGAATCGAACGCATGACATCTGTTGTGATATTTCAAACTCTTGACATGACTCTAACTAACCGTCCACTTCCCAGTGCTTTAAAACGCATATAGTTTCATACTCTGATGGTAAAGTTTGACTGTAAAAAACAATATTTATGTTAAATTTAGTGTTTATGATGAGCATACGCAATTTCAATTAAATTTAATGTTCTATCTTATTCGAACAGTTGAGATTTGTCACTGTTTATTTTTTTTTTCCTTTCAAAATGAGTTGCTTACTGAATATTAATTTCTACGAATGTATATGCTTGAAGACATCATAATATGATAATTTTGATGAAGATTACTAAAATGGAATCCTTCCAGAATATTACTAAGAACAATCCTTGTACATCAATGCAATATACGGGAATGTGATGAATTTAAAACAAGTTCTTTTTTCTTATTTCTTTCATCAACAACTTGCCCAGTTTGACCCACCTGTACAGCCTACAGTGAACGCGTTGTATTTGAAACTGCTCGATATCTGCTTTTTAGCGAGAAACATCCACCCCTTCGCGAGAAACGCTCTCTTTGCAGAGCATCCTTCTCTTGTTGCTCCCCTAGCAACGGGGAGCAAACACCAGCCGGCTTTTAGCCTCGCTCTCTCCCGAAGCATTGCTGGATGCTTCTTCGCTGTAACACTGTAAACAACAACCGACGACTTGTTGCCGTTTGCCGCCCGAGCGAAGTAATCTCTTGAAGCCAAGGAGCAGGAAATATAACACGCTCGTAGCCGACACGACGCGGTGCGTTGATAGAAAGTGGCCGAACAAAGTGGATAAACATTGTGATTTCGGTGTCGGCTTTCATCCCTTTCTCTCTCTCGCTTGCTCAGTCTCCCCTGTGCTCCCCTCAAATACGCGCATTACCTTTCACTTTCCTCCCCCTTGTCAAGGTTAAGTCACTGGCAGGTCCGTCTCCGACCCCGAGATCTCTTAGCGAACGTGGGGCCTTCCGAACCGTAACCGTTGCATCTGACTGCAGTCACAGCATGTGTTGTTTCTCTTCCTGGTCTTGCTGCTACTTTGCTGCCGCGAACGCAATTAAACCTATTATTCCCGTGACTCTTTTCCCCCCATCAGCTTCGGAGGCTCTTTCATGTTGCATGCGCCTGCTGCCACAAACAGATGCATATATGCTGCTGCTGGTACTGATATGCTGGATAAATGACAGCCATCTCAGCACAAATCGGCCCACATGAAGCCGCGGCAATGGCGTGTGTGTGTGTGATTCTCCGCCTGCCTAATCAGGATGAAGCCAATTGAGCCGCAAACGAACGATTAAAACCGTTTTCTGAGACAGCGAGCTGTCGTTAATTGTCCGATACACTGAACACATAAGCGGCGAATATGAGCCAGTGCGAGATTCGAACAACAGATAGCAGCATCGTAGAAGATAACGGTGGACGGTGGATGCGTTAATGGATGGTAAATGTCTCACGCCGTCCAGCCGGGTCAACGATTGTTCTTCTAGGCCAGCAAACAACGATGTTCCGCTGCTCGCAAACGATGACTGGAGCATCAGTGTCAGAACAAGCGATCCCCTTCACAAGCAGAAATGGTAAAGATTCGCCCAGCAAAGGGCCGAGCAGAACAATCAATCTTCCTACATGCCTGTTGTTGTACATGAGCGGAGGGCGCGGACAAAGCGTAGAAAGAAACAAGTGCAGTAGAAACAACTTGTTCACCAGCTCAAAGCTCGACCCACATTTGCTATGCTAACAGCTGGTGGTTGTTCTTTCGCTTGTAAGGGGACGGCACTGTCTGTTAACAATGCAAGGTTAGGTTCCCATTTGCATAGATACCACTCTTTGCGTGGCAAGATACGGTGGTAAGTGTGAGGAACAAACGCAAAAAAGTGTACCTACCCAACCAGATAATGGGTGTGAAAACTAAGGCTAAAGGGAGGGCACGATAATTGCAAACAGTGCCCACTACTGTTGGCTCAAACGGAACTGCATGCGAAATTGGAGTGCATTTTGATGTACTACCATCGGTTGAGCTTGTATGATTGCACACCGTTGCTTACCGCGTGCTTTAATTACAACCTCATCCAGTGGTTAATTGTTCAGTTTACATTGGCAGCTCTACTTGCGTGTGTAAATTAGCTGTATATTATCAATTGTATTAGTTGTGGCGAAAGAAAAAAGGACCATCGACATAACACGAAGGGGACTGTGTCGAGCAAAGCTACTCCAATACGTGTGGGTTTATTGACATTCGATGGAAAGTGTTCGGAGGATAGCAAAAATCGAGTGGGTAAATCTTTGAATGGTTTGACAGGTTATTATGAAGAATTCTCGAAGCATAAGAAAAGTAAATGAAAAACATAGTGAAAATAGATACATCTCTTTGAGGGTTCAGCTTTATATTGTTGTTGATAGTCTGAGGATAGCTTTTAGAACCTCTAGAATAGGTGTGCCGCAACTCAATGTCTATAGCACACGTAAGATGCACAGGTATCTGTTTTGGTTCCATAATTGTATCCTCCATTTTGAATGTTTAATCATTGACCTTCATATTTTATGTTGTTTATAAGCGGAAAAGAGCATGTAGATCAACACCATAACGTAATTTAAATGAAAACCCACACATCTAGAACCTAGAAGAAGTACTGCTCTCTCAGCCAGATTTATAAGTAAATAAGACTCATGAACTCATTAGTCTTGTTTGATTGTCTCCCATTCAAATTGGTACTAAAGATGACCATCTAAGCCATCCATATTGGGACCAAAAGAGCCTCCATCAGGTTTGACTTACATCCAATTCTTGTCATATTCTGATGCTATAAACATCTATCATCGAAGATTTAGTAGATGGTATATAACTCTGGATGGAGTCATCCAGACTCCAGATTTGGCACCTTGATCAAATTTAGTTTAAAAATAGGGATTCAACTCACCTCAGGAGATCAGGAGATCACAATGGTTGAAACCGCTTTTATTTTGGATGTTTTCGTTTATACCACCCAAGGCACTAAGTAAATGATCTTAACTGAAACTACTAATATTTCAAGGTTGAGAACAGATGATGCTATTTTTTGAAAATGAGAAAAATAGTCAGAGATGACTCCTACCATCTAATTGTTGTACTTCACTATTATATAGCGCATTGCGCTCAAAAGATTTTAGTTGTTTGATTATGTCATTCTTCTGGCACAGGATCCATCTGTACAGAAATAACGAAGAAGATTGCACTCGAGATGTATGAAAAAAATATCTCCTATAATTTTGGCCAGACGACTAGGCAGTAAACGCAAAAAGGGAATTATGATCTTGCTGACTTTAAACTACAAACCTATTCTCGAGTAACTTAAGATCGCACATTTGTTTGCATACTCCCTTGACAAATCAAGTCGTTAAGCTTCAATTCACCACCGGATCATCGCACAGGTAGATCTCCGTCACACGATCCGTCAACGCTCAACCCATGATCCCATTTTACCTTACATGCCTAGTTGTCACTCACCTGGTACATATCAATTTTCATCTTTCCTTCAACACCACCACGACCACCATCCATGTCCACAATAACACCACGTGCTGACCGCAACCACCGGCGACTACCGATGGTAGGTGCTGCCTCCCGATCCCCGTCACTGTCACCCGGCTCGGAATCACTGCTGCCGCCGTCTCCGAAATCGTTCTGTGCCAGCGGTTGATAAATGGGCTTGCGAGTTCGAGCGATGTTCATAGCTACGCGCGTCCGGTCGATGGGAGAGTTGAACGGGAAAAGTCTCAAACAAACCTGGATGGCACGTTACACCCTTTGGGGGAAGTAGAGATAAACAACAACAGGATTATTAATTATTTTAGCTTGAAATTATGCTCTACTAAAGCTGCTTTTTCTATTTATCGAATTTTATCTATTTAGACCAGCACTGTAATCTTTAAGATAATGCTGACCCAACACGAAATGATGCCTAAATTAACCTGTTTTACGTTCTGTTTTGTTTTGCAATTTGGTCAGTTACCCTCATTCCAGCCATTCCAGACACTATCCATCTGCCCGAAAATTGCCTTTTAATAATTTCAAGGGCAGCGGGTCAAAAGTCAGCTCGTCTGTCTCCTTTTTCGCACGGTCTTCCCCGGTGCTTAGCCGCGATTGTGTTAATAATGTTTGTGACTTATCGCACAATCCACCGCCACGATCTAGGGCACCCGGCCCTCCAGAAAGGTGCAAATTATAGCCTCCCCTCAATTATCAACACGTTTCAATCAATCACTGCAAACAAACCAACCAAAAACAAAAAAAAAAACCTTAAACCCCGGAACGTAATGCGAGGCACAGAACTTCAACACCAACTTCACTTCCAACGTGACCGAAAATCCCCGGCGCCAATGGTGAACCGTGTACCGTAGGGCATGGTTTAAACAGAGTGTGCAACCGTGTTATCATTCTTTGCTCCCACCAGGGGGAGGGCAGGGTTGTGAGGTAGTGGGCATAGAGATCTAATGTTTGTTACATAAAACTCAACAACGTCGTTTACCTTTTGGGGTGGCAGGGTGCACCATTATGTCTCACATTTCTATTCGGCGCGCAATATGAGAGAACAACGCGTTGGGTGCGGAATAAAAGTAACATGAACAGAGAGAGAGAGGGGAGGAAGGAACATTGGGGGAGAAGGGGAAATGAAACTAGTTAAAGATCGAGTGCACTTTGGGGTCATAATACACCGTGAGGGGAGAAAAATGCATAAATATTAGGTAGATGAAGAAGTTGTGATGGTTTTTTGTGTGTGCGGTTGAAAGGAAATGTTTGTGTTAGTTAGCTAATTATAATATCTGTAACGTTTATAACGTCTACTCGTACGACTGAACAACATGCCCCTCATGGGTCCCCGAATAAGCCCCGAATGAACCGTGGCCCCATACGTAGGACTGACTAACCTGCTATGAGTAAATCAATAAGTAATTGAAAGTCAAGCCCACTAGTATTACAGAGGCGCAGGCCTTTATCGACATCGGTTGGTTGTGCCGAAGAAGACGAAGAATGTTCTATTAAACTTTTTAAATTTCTCGTAGCCTGTAATAATAGAAGAACGATACTTGAAAGATGCTCTTACATGGTGATTTAATATTTAACACAGCTACACAATTTCTGAATTTTAATAATTGATTAAACCTTTGTTCAGGTTCTAATCTGAAGAAGTGCATTATAGAATAGTCTGGTATAGCGACAGCAGAGGTGACTTCGCGTGTTTGGAATGCGTTCAGTCATAACGATGTATAAACGTTCTGTCTGTTTATTATTGTACATTGTAAACACAATTTGACTAGAAAAGACTACTACAGAGCTCTTAAATAATACATTAATAAACATTAAACGCTCCCTTCACGTAGTGGATCCATGTAAATTAAATTACAAAACGAATTTTTTTAGGCCGAACCTTGCCGAATGCCATTACTTACGAATGACCTAACCGAATGTCATTGATAGAGCCTGCTTCTTCAAAAGTGTAAAGATTCAGTGTCCTTTCTGGGGTTTAAGGGGATTGGTCCTTTCAGGAGTCGGTATTTAAACTTATATTGGTTTTGTAGCGAAAATTGCTACAATAAAGAACATCAATTTGCAAGAACATATCAAATTCATTACAAACTATCCAATGTATTGAGACTAGCGATTAATTCTCTTGAGCAAATGCACGGTTTCATTCCGATTCCGACTCCAGAGAAACGGAATCGCCCGCTCCGTTTAGAACCGTCCAGCATCGTTCAGAATCGTTCAGTTACTTACAGAATCGTTCGGAAATCCTGGAAATAGTTCGAATTTCAAAGATTCCTACAATACCGATGGTTTCAATGATTTCGCCGTCGGAAACTTCCAACGATTCCTATGACTCCGGTTGATTCTGAACGATTCCACATGATTCACATCGGTTTTGATTGCACCTACCTTCGGAAGGTGACCCTCAAAATAATCGCTATTATTCGGAAAACTTGGTACCAAAAGCATCAAAATAATTAAAATAGTGTTCCAATTATGTTGTGCACTATTGAGGTACGAACGGTATAAACCCACCACCGTGTTTGTTTGCCAAAGTTATATTTTTTTACATTTGAAACAAACAAATGATATCTCATAATAATATTTTTGGCATTTATTTAAAAATCATATATCATTTTCTTTAAAGACATGTCTACAAGGTGTTGGTTCCGAAAGGACAACTTTACTTTTTTTGCAATACCCATAATAATTCAATCAAATTAGTTAGATTTACACTGAACTTTTTGTACGACCTAATAAATTCCACCTAGCCACGATCGCGGTTCTGAGGCACTACTACAAGTGAAAGGCAAACGGAGGCGAGCTAACAAACACTCGTCACCGATCAGTCCCCCAAAGGCGGAACCCGTCGACGACGTAATGTTGTGAGGTCGTCCGTCTTCTGGAGCAGTTCCAGCTGAGTAAACAAATGAAGCGGGGAATTTTCTGTGTGGTATCGATACAAAAGGTACACGATAAGATACACGACAGTGTCCACGTTTTTAAAAAGTTTCGTCTGATTCGGGTGGGGGTAAATTATGACTCTCGAATGATGTTATCACTGAGGTGGAGTGCATTTCAATTAGCTTTAGTGGAAACTTTCTTCCGATTGCAGTCTGTCAGCGAGAGCTCGTAACAGAAGTTATGCAAAAAATGATTTAAAATCATTTAGTCGTTTCCTCGCAGCATCCACACGCGCAGGTTTACTTCAAAAAGCTCATATTTCCCATGATGGTCTGTGTAAAATCTTGCCGAATCATCTTCCCATCCCCGGTGGCGGCGATGACCGCTGTCCTTCACAGCTTCCACAACCACCCCTTTTTACTCTCTCTCTCTCTGTCCTCCACCAACGGGTGCTGCAATAAACAAACAAAACAACGGCACAGCTGTGTAGCACAGCGGCTCCACACGGCTGACGCACACCGCGATCGTCAACGCCGCCGCGAAACACAACATCGCGATCGCAGCTCTGTGGAGCGAGATGAAGATGCTCTCAATCTTGACCTCAAAATCTTCGCCTCATCGCGCGCTGTTTGCTTGGGGCGGGGGGGGAGGGCAGGAAAGATCGCACGCCTCTTGTTCTTTTTCTTCACTAACACGTGCACTAAAACCTGCCGACGATGGTCGATTGTGTGTGTGACGGTGTTGCCCGCTCCTGTACTCTGTTTTTACTTAAGACGTCGCCTACTAAGACGCAACTTTTGAAATCCACTGTGTGCAGCTCTCACCGTTTTTATCAACTCGTCATTTGCATTATGCACGGTAACTTTTTGCTGGACTTTTGTTTCCCACACACATACACAAACAGTTGGAAAAAGGGACTTTTCTTTGCACGAACAATCCTCTTCACGTAACCTTTCTTTCACATTCACAGCTGGACGGCGTGTTTCAAGTGGTTTCAAAGATGCAAACGCGCAAACACACACATCTCTCGCACGGCACAGGCATCCACACTTTCTACTGCGGGAAGGAACAGGAAACCGTCAAAATTCGGGGTCACAACGAGATCGAAAGTTTTGTGGCGCGGGCGCGCAAACGTTCCCCCGTGTGGTTCGCTTTTGTCTTGCCGCGGCGCGACTGCCGCGTGTTCGCGAATCTCGCCGCGAACCGGAGAGGAATGAAAACCGCGCGTGTGTTACTGTTTGTACAGCGTTCGAGTACTGTCCCGTGCTGTGCACCAACCGATGGGTGACGCGCGAATGAAAGGGCATTAAAGCAGGAAAGTGCGAACGGCTGCCAGAGCGCGTGGGAAAGAGATAGAAAGGGCGCGAGAGAAACGGCACAGTGAGCGAGAGCCATCAAGGGAGAGGGATTGAAAAGTGTCTGTAGAGGGAGAAGGGAAAAACATTCAATTGATTGTGATGGAATATTTGTGTGTGTATGTGTGTGTGTGTTTTCTAGATATTATAAGAAAATTATTTTTCTTCATAAACTTCTTAATTAAATTGAAAAAAAAAACTTTAATGTGCGATCCTGCCAGGAGTCGAACCTGGAATCTTCTGATCCGTAGTCAGACGCGTTATCCATTGCGCCACAGGACCTGTTGCGAGGCAAAGTGCTTATTGACAAACCGGCACCTCTCACGCTTACACATTAAGTCCGGATGGCAATGAATTCAGTAAACTTATAATTCTTTAGAATAAATGTTCTTTTTAACTTAATATTTTTCCACTACCCATTTAAACCCCCTTAGGCTTCCGGTTAAAATCCTCTAAAACAATGAGGAGAAGCAAAACAAAAAAAAACCCCAAATCGAATGCATCCTTGAACGCATTTCGGGTAGTGATTGCTGTGTTGTTCTTCCTACAATGGCGGTAATTTATGCTCTGCCACCCTTCCGGCAAACATGCATATTCATCCGGGCGGCACATCAGCGGTTAAAGGGGGCAGAGTGATCCTGAAATGACCTGAATCGCGTCGACGCTGATGATGAATGAACGGCCTTGTTGTTAGGGGTAGCTGATTTGTGAACGGTCCACCACCAATAACATCCCGTCATCCAACCGGACCCAGTGTCCTGGGTAATTTTTTTTCTAGCTCCATAAAAGCGAAAGGGGTGAGGAGAGTTTTATGATTTTTAAAAACAGTGTTTTTTTCTTTTCTTTCTCACAGACAAGCGTAACCGTGGGTAGGAGAGGCGTTGATGTCCTTTTACGATAGAAATAATAGATATAGTTTATTGCCAAACGAAGAAACCCAGGCTTCTACCTCGTTTTTTCACGCTTTGTTCTTCTCTTCGCTTTCTCTCTCTCTCTCTCTCTCTCTCTCTCTCTCTCTCTCTCTCTCTCTGTGTCTTTCTTTAAATTTAACGAAAAATAAAATTGCGTCTATTATGCTTAAATACAACTCCCTTCCAACCAAGTGGTGGTGTGCTGTTCATCCAACATATTATTGCTCTTCATTCTCCTGATAGCAACATAAATAAATATACGTTTACATTATACATTATATACCCCAATAAATGGTCAACAATTTGGAATATTAGTCGAAATAGAATTGTGTAGACGATTGAATAAAAATGGAATAATTGCTGCAATGCAAAGAGTATGATTAAATAGCGTCAGTGCAAAAGATGCGCTTTCAAGCGGTATATGCAATGAATAACAGAGAATTTCCTTCCCAATCCCTACACGATGCACGCGGAATCAATGGAATCGTTCCCTCGAGCAGTCAGCGGGTCAAGCGAGTCTCAAACAGCAATCACAGCAATCTCGCCGGGTAGCACAAACGATCCCTTCCCCGTTATTGCGCGCGCTACACTACTTCAGCTTCCACAGTGGATCGAGATCTTTAAACGGATCGTTGTTGGCTTCTTCCTTGACGGTGCTGCTTGCCACCTGGGCCGACTTCATTTGGTACGACGTCAGTATGCCACCTGTCGCAGTGGAAATGGAGTAGATGAAACACGTTAACAATTAAAAACTAAAACAATCGCTCCAAAGCTGCACGGCGCTTACGTTTGTTCAGTATGCCATGCCCGTTATTAAGCACGATCTGATAGGACAGCTGTATCAAGTTCGGATCGCGCAGTGCACCCTTCCGCTGGCAGCAGATCCGGTACCAAATGTCGATCACATCTGCAAAAGGAAAATTGCCACAGGCAAAAGTGTGTTAGTGTATCGTGTAATTGTGCCTCTCTTGGCTTTGTTTTCACATACTTATCAGCAGCGGTTTCCTGGTTTGGGTCGCCAGTATGGTGACGATCGCCACCGTCACCAGGCTCGACCGATCGGTCCCGTTCAGGCAGTTCAGCACGAGCGGACGCAGCTGCGGTGGTAGCTTCTGCTCTTGGTTGTACTGGCGGTACGAGTCGATCAGGTTCTGCGCCACGCCCAGTATCTGTTCGGGCGAGTTTTTAGGCCACAGCTTCGGCTGCAACAGTGCCACGGTCAGGGAGTAGTCCGAGCCGAGCATGCTGATGCGCAGCGTACGCTCGGTGCAGTGCGTTAGGTCGAACTGCTTCATCAGCGTTACCGATACGTCACCGTAGCTGAGCTCTTTGCCGACTTCCGTGGGCCAGAAGGGATCCAGCAGCTTTAGAGAAGGTGGGGAAAGGACGCAGAGAGCGTTGTATAGTTGCTTAATTTTGTGCTAAAATGCAGCAAAAGCACACAGCTTACCTCGTTGGCGGTATGCAGACAGACAATCACGTTCGACTTCTGGGACCAGATCATGTTCCAGAAATCGTTCACCGTGTTCGGTAGCGGCGCTTGGGCGAGAATGAAGTGAGGGCAGCCAAACCCAAGGTCCTGTGTGGGAAGAGGGAGAACAAATTTATGGTAATAATATTATTACAAAATAAACTCCGCTTTTCTTCAAACAATAATCAATTCTAGTAGCGTTTGGTATGATCTGTATGGTGGAAAATGAAGCTAGCCAGGTATAATAAAGGGCAATAGTGGCGAGGCCGGGTGGGGAAACTTAAACTTACCAATTTTGAATCCTTTTGAAACTTTTAGTTATTTTTTTGATTAAAAAAGGTGAAAAAGTTTGAAAAAAAGAACGGAAGGAAAATTAAACACAAAGTCCAAGGAATCGATTTTTGTTTGTTGTTTCAAATAAAGGCTTCTTTCCACTTCCATAGCTATCAAGTAGAATTTTCGCGATCATGTCCGGTTACCACATAAGCTTGTCCTTTTTTTGCGATCTTCAAACGAAACAAACGAACTCACCTTTACGTAAACCGCGTTGATGTAATTGTCCGTATCGGTGGACAGCTGAACGCGGGCGTGATCGTACGGGACGCAGTCGATCGAGCGATTCTTTTCCGGAAACAGGCGGGCCACGCTCACCTGCCGCTTTGCCTCTTCCTTTACCTGCAGCATGGGAAAATGAGTCATTATACGGGTTTTTTGCACACAATATTTATCCATTTGAGTAGTGGTGGGAGCTCAGAATCAGAACTACCCTATTCCGATTCCGACTCTGATTCTGAGATTCTCATCGATATTCTTATGGAGATGTCGAAAACGATTCCGATTTCAAAACCGATTCTGATTTCCGAGCGAATTAAGAATCTGGAGCCGATTTCGATTCCGGAACAGATTCCAATTCCAGAACCGATTCTGATTTCGAAGCCGATTTCAGAGTCAATTCCGGAGCCGATTGCTATTCCGGAGCTGATTCCGAAACCAATTCCGAAGCCGATTTCAGAATCGATTCGGGAAAACTGATCCCGGACCTACTATCCAGAATCGATTCCAGAAAACTTCGGAGCTAGCCGGAATCAATTCCGACGATAATTTCATTTTTTCCCATCACTACTTCTGAAACTCAAAACTAGTGATGTGTTCTCTGGAGCACTACTTCGATCCAACTCCGACAAATTTGGAACCACTAGTTCCGCCCGGAATCGGAGTCATCCGGAATCGTCCAGAATCGTTTGGAGTCGGAAACGTCCGGAGTTGAATGGAGTCGGAGTTATTCGGAGTCGTCCAGGGTCGATTGGAGTCGGTCGGAGTCAATTGGAGCCGTTCGGTACAACGTGCTTGTGATCAGGAATTTCATTTAATTGAGTTTTAATCTTTAACTTTAGCGCATGCACTTCGTATACAAGCCTTTGTTTCTAAAGCCGACTCCGGACTACTCCAGACGACTCAGAACAATTGCGAGAGGCTCACTAGACCCCAAACTCACCAGCAAATCTTGCAGCTCTTTCCACTTGCTATCCAGCGGGGTCGTGCCGTTCAGCGTTTTCACGCCGCTCGTTTCGACAAACTTCTCCAACCGCTCCACCTCCTTGTGGAACCACTTGAGCGTCGCCCCATCCTCGAACGGGTCCGGTTTGGTGGGGCGCAGGAACACATTGTCCGCCGGGTTGGCGGCAGCACCGGACACCGAAGCGGTCGCACCACACACCGAGGCACTTTCCCAGTCGAAGCTGGAGCTCAGATCGGAGCAGAGCGACAGGTTGTCCAGGCTTGGTTTGCGCTCCCCAATCACCGACGAGCTCGCAGCGGGCACAGCGGTCGGAACGGTTTGAGCCGGGTCTGGAACGACCGCCTTTTCCACAACCGGTTTCTCCACAACCGTAGCTTTCGTTGGGGTAAGAATAACGCTGGCCGCTGCTTCACTCCCATCGACTGCGGTGCTGCCCACGATCGAACCGGCCGTTGGTTGGGGCTGCAAGATTGGTGCCGCAATCGGTGGGACTAGCGCGGGCGAAAAATCAATCCCCGAGAGGAGGTCAATATTTTTCGACTGCGTCGTTTGCGGCGACACGACCGACTGCTGCTGGGTGGTGGAGGAGGATGATGATGACGCGGTGGTCGTTGTCGTATTTTGCGATCCCGTACTGTCCACGTACGAGTTGGTGTGATGCGAATAGTGCGCCACATTGGCCGTGGGGTCGTTCGGTGTGCTGTGCGCCGCTGGCGGCAGTGGGCTCTGCTGCACCACGGTGGCCGGATCGGGTTGCGATGCTAAATACTGGTTCGATTGCACGGTGGAGTAGGTGGACGTTTGGTGATAGTAGCCGGCGGAGGTTGCTGCACCGCTGGTTGGGTTGTAGTAGGATGAAGTTGCATTCGCGGGCTGTCCTTGTGGGTACGCGGAGGGCGCTGGAGTGCCGCCAGTGGAAAGCTGATACGGCTGGGAGGCAGATGAGTCAACCGATGCTGGTGCCGCTGTTTGGCCGGATGCGGAGTACGTCGTGGCCATGCTGCTGCTGCCAAGCTGCGGATTGGACACGTACTGGTTCGCGTACGAGCCGGCCGTTGCGTTGTTCGAATCGTACTGGAAGCCGCTGGTGTAGTCGTACGCACCGGTTTGCGGATTGTACGAATAGCCCGGATGCGACCCGTACGAGGCAGTCTGTTCCGTCTGATAAGGCGCTTGCTGGTAGTACGGGGTGGTGGAGGAGCCGGCCCCGTACGTTTGCTGCGGTGCGGGCTGCTGATACGCTTGCTGTTGGGGCACTGTTTGTCCGTAGTTTCCGTAGGCGGCGGTGGCGGCGTCCTGAGACGAAGACACGGACGTCATTGATTCGTTCGAAGATGTCGGGTAGGGTGTGGGGTAGGCGTTGGGTTGTGACACAGTTGGATATTGCTGTTGTTGTTGTTGTTGCTGTTGGTTAACTCCAACCGAGCTCTGATAAGCCGCTACCTGTGAATATCCCTGATTGGAGCTCGTGCCGGCGGTTTGATTCGCGTAACTTCCATCCGCCGTCGGTTGTTGGAGATTCATGGCAGAAAACTGTTGATTCAGCTGGCCCCAGGAGGCTTGCTGTTGGGTTACGTCGGACGAAGCGGATGACGCCGACGGAGCTGGGGAGGGCTGTTGCGCCGGTGGAGGCATTTGCTGTTGACCGTACTGGCCGTAGTCGTATCCGGTTGTGTTCGATGACTGAGGCACCTGTGCCTGATTGTTGTTGTAGTAATAGTTCGTGGAGGTTTGATTTTGGTACATTGGATTCACGTATCCCGTGGCAACGGTGGAGCCAGTGGCAGATGGCTGTGGCTGAGATTGGTGCTGGGTAGAGTACTGACTGTAATCATACCCTGTTCCTGCGACGGACATGTTGGAATTACCTCCATATTGCATTTGCTGTTGTTGCTGTTGTTGTTGTTGCTGTTGTTGCTGGTGATACTGCTGATGATAATTGGTGTACGAATCCTGATAGTATCCTCCCGTACCGCCTCCCGCCATCCCTACCACCGGCGCGTTACTTTCCGAACCAACCGGAGCAGGTCGTACAGAAGGCAAATGGGTAGTCGGGTTCTTATCCACCCCTGCCGCTTTTATAGATCCCAAGCTAATGGTGCCCGCCTTCAGATAGTCCTTCAGCTTTGGACCTCCGCTTCCACCACCGCTTCCACTGCTCGAAATGCCCCCAGCACCACCACCGATCGTCCCAACCGCTCCACTATCGACCGACGACCGTTTCAGCACATTGCTCGACTTTAGCTTCTGGTTGCGCTCCTCCTCCTGCACGTCGCAGGCTGCCTTCACCCGCGAGTACAGCTTCTGCACGTTGCTCTGCAGCTTGCGGTAAAACTCCAGCCCCTTGGCGCTCTTCGACAGCAAATCCTCGTACACGTCGAACGAAGCGGACAGCGAGGAGAAGAACTGATCGCGCTTCGTTTTCACATCGGACAGGCTTTTCAGTGCCGGCGCACACTTGGCGTACACCTCGGTCAGCGCTTTCAGTATGTTTCCCTGCGCCTTCATGTTCTGCTCCAGAAACCCGACCAGCTGATCGTGCTTGCCGAGCTCCTTCCGGAACAGCTCGTCCATCTTCTGCTTCTGCTCCGAGCCACCGCCCTCGAGGGCGATCAGCTGCGACGTGATGTCGTCGTCGGTGATGTTTTGCCGCAGCTCCTGGTACAGCTTGATGCGCTGCACCTTCATTTCCTTCACCTTCTGCACGATCGTGTTCAGCTCCTGGAAGACCGCCTCGTCGAACTGCTCGGTGCAGACCGGGATCTGCGCCTTAATGTCCGGCAGCGGCTGCGACAGTATCTTCAGATTGTGCACGTGCAGTCCCATCGCCTTCCGCAGCGTGTCGTTGCTTTCGCCCGCCTTGTTGTGCGCCTCCTGGTATTTGGCCAGCTCGCGCCCAAGCTCGACCATGTGAGCGCCACCGTTCGAGCGCTGCCCGATCTTGGCCTGGTACTGCTCCTCCCGGATTTCGTCCTGCCGGAGCAGATTCTTGATCTCCTTCAGCGTTAGTTCCACGTCCGAGCAGGTATCGGCCAGGGTCGACATCGACTGCACCAGATCGCTGATGGCGTTCGGTTTCGCCTGCAGCTCCGCGCAACGATCCACCAGCCCCTGGGGCAGTCGCTTATCGTCCGCCGTCCGTGGCGCCTCAATCGCGTCCAAGTTCAGCGAGTCGATAAACGTTTGCAGCTCCACCTCCTTATCGTCCAGCTTGGTACCGATCGTGCGCAGCAGCGTAGCCTTCTCCTCGCTGTACATCGAGCTGCTTTCGTGCGCCTTCATCGGCACCAGCCGATGGAAGATGTCCTCGCCCATCGCTTCCGGGTCGGTCACGTTGAACGCGATCCCGTTCACCAGATTCGCGCCCTGCACCGCCGTGATCGCGCTCAGATCCGGCACCTCCTCGTGGTAGATGAACTCGTTCTCGTTTTTCGCCGCCTTTCGCTTCGCCTCCACCACGTCCATCGTGAACTGCAGCGCGTCGTTCACCTGCTCAATGTTCGCCAGCCCCTTCGACTCTTTGCGCGCCTCCTCCAGCTTGTCGAACGACGCCTGGTACAGCGCGACCCGCTCGCCCATCTTCTGCTGCTCCTCCGACTGCTGCCCCTGGTACAGCAGCAGTATGCAGGACAGGTAGGAGATTTTAAAGCGCACGTAGCGCCGCCACTCCTTAAACTGCTTGCTGCCGACAATGTCCTGCACCCGCCCGTCGTCCCCGCTCTGCGTGAGCAGCGCCGCCAGCGCCGAGTTGTAGTAGCTCACGATCTGTGCCGTCACCTTCGCGATGATGCCCGACTTCCGGTTGTCGCACAGGCTCTTCTCCATGATGCACTCCTGGGCCTGGGCCAGACAGAGCGCCTGCATGAAGATGAGCAGCTCGGTCGACAGGTCGCCCTGCAGCAGCAGCGCGTAGTTGTCCTTCACGTACCCGTACGCCCAGGCCGCACACTGGAAGTGGGTGCACGCCTTCTTCATGCTTTCCGGATCGGCCCGGCCCTCGGCTGCCCCGAGCTGCGTGTGCAGCGCGGCAAAGTTGTGCAGCACGGCTGCCATCTCGTACTTGAGGTTCCATTTCGTGAGCGTCGCGCCGGAGTACAGGTCCTTCCAGTGGAAGGTGAGCAGCTGCTGGCCCTCGCTCACCGCCCCGAGCAGAAACCGGTTCTGGATCGAGTGGAGCTGGCAGTAGTAGCGGCGGACGGTGGCCGTCCCGTCGACGTCGCGCGTCGGCCGCACGGCATTACCCCGGAGCTGCTCGAGCTGATAGCATTCCTTGCTGTACGAGGCCGGATCTTCCTGGTAGTACTCCGCAATGTACTGTCGGGGACGGAAGATAAAGAACGAGCGAGGTCATTGCAGCAAATGCTAATTTAATTTACGACAGGCTGAGCTGTGACGTCCTCCATAGAAAACGATGATTCATTTGCCACTCCCCCCTATCGCCTCCTGCACCCTGCCTACCTGCTTGAGGGAGGAAAAGTTGGTCTGCTCCGGGCTGGTTTTCAGCTCGAAGCTAACCATCGGCATCCGCGGCACGGCCTCCATTGGTGGGGCGGACTGGTGTGGACACTCGGGTGATCCTCAATCTGGACGCTCTATCACGGTGAATTTACGAAAACCCCGAACGTTTGCACAAACACACTACCCAGCGATATTCACACACTCTCTCTTCTTTCTTCTCCAAAGAACGGAATCGGTTTGTTGTTTTTTTTTCTTTCCCTGACAAAACAACAGCCGATCAGGCACGGTGGGACGTCCCGCTGTCAAACGCAACGATGCGGGAATGGTGTTGATTTTTAGAAAAACACACGAACAAAAGCAATTTTAAGTAATTAAAAAATAGAATATATTATTTTTATGAAATTAAGATAAATTTGGAGGCAGAAAACTTTGATTTTTACGAGAAAAAATCGAAACTATAATAATTTTCTTGTGTATGCGTTTACGACACCTCGGGTTGAATACTTCTCTTACCCGTCTGCCTGCGCTGGGCCTTTTCGCTCGCTCGCGCCTGTCAAACAAACCCATCATCATCATTTTCGCGTACGACACGGAAGGGAACGAAAATATAATTGTTCACCTAGCTGAACCCTTCCGAAAAAAAAAGAAAACTGCACCTTGCTGCAGTGTTTGAGGTGAAAAGAGTGTTTGGTGATCATCTTCCGCCAGATCAAAGCAACCGACACAATCGAAATCGAAAACGAAACGACCTGCCAACAAGAACAGGAACATCAGTGAGCAATTGCGTGCAAAAGTGTGTTCCTGCTGTGTGCGTGTGTGTGCGTTCGTGAAAAAGCAGTGAAAAAAGAGAAAAGCCCCCCTGGGAGAGTGTTTCGCGGTTCGGGTGTGAAGAAGGTGGAAGCGTAATTGCGCTTTTGGGGGAAAAAGATGGTCCCGCCAGCATCGTCCAGTGTGTGCTGCCGTCCTGCTACTGCCACCACCACCCCCGCTGGTCAACACTGTGGGGCAGATGTGCAGTGAAGAGAAGTGAAGAAAGGAAACGGTGCCCTTTTTGGTTTGCTGCAGCAGCAGCAGCAGAAGGGTAGGGGCCGAGAAGACGTGCGTGCGGAAGAAGCGAAGAGTGTGTGTGTGGGAGAAGAAGCAGAAGAATCCGAACGGCGATATCCACACACACACACACACACATCCGTGTTGTGCGTGAGTTTTTTCGCGTAAAATTAAAGGTGTAGCCAAAGCGCGGAAAGGGTTTACGGGCGGTCCCCCGAGATAGAGTGCGTGCGTGTGTGTGTGTGTCCGTGTGTGTGCTCGCGCGACAGAAAGAAAGAGAGGGCTGCCCGCTTCCGCTCGCCACCGTGGTGTGAATAAAAGTTACAAAGGTAAGAAGTGGGTGGGTTTCTTATATTGTAAAGCAAGTCGTGGGTAGTGGAGGGGAGCGGGTGGGTGGTGTGCCAAACGGGGTTACAATTGTGCAACCAGCGGCTTAAATTCGTGCAAAAACCATCCCTTCCCCCGGCGCACCAGGTCAAGGATCACGTCGTACTGTGTGTGTGTCTGTGTGCGTGGAAAATTGGGTGTGCACATGGGTTCAGCAGAATGTTTAAGAGCGAGGTTGTGCGGAGAAGCAGCTCTAAATTAAATTAAATTGAATAATTCTGTGACCTAGCTGGACCTACGATTCGAGTGAGGGGTTGCATGAGGTGTGATGAAAACGGGTTGAAATGTTACCCATCATCCCCCACCCCCACCCCTTTTTGTTGGCTGGGAGAAACAATCAATACCATCATCGCGCACCGGCTTCTGCGATTTGCCGTTTTCCACGCGTAGCAGATGGTGTGCTGCTGCTGCTGCTGCTGCTCTAGAATCCTTGCAAATTGCATCTGCGCTAATGTACAGTGCAGTACACAGCGTTGTCTACAGCACGAAATTGGAGGCTAATTTTGGGAAGGATTTGTTGAGATACGATGATTATTCAATATTGTGTAAAGAATTTTATACTACTTATAAAAGTTCTTAAAAATTTCGCCAAGAAAAGCTGGAATTATCAGCTCAGATTTAACTGCAACAGAGGTTGAATTGTCGATTCAATTGTTTGAATAGTTCCGATTCCGATAATTTCGGAACCGACTCCGGAAGGTAGGTCCTCCCAGCAATATCCGAAGTCGGAGTTGCCCGAGAGTCTCCCGGATTTGGAGTCGCCCGGAGTCGTTCGGAGTCGTCTGGAGTTATCCGGAGTCGTTCGGAGTCATCCGGAGTCATCCGGGGTCTTTTGGAGTTGTCCGAAGTAATCGTTGCGCGGCTACACGAGGTGAGATATACAGCGCAATGAACTATTTGACAAGTTAAATATCTGACAGATATAGCTAAAGGGTTGGGGGAAATACAAAATCCGCTTTCAAAATTCACTTAATAAGAGTATCTTCTTACGCAGAACATTTTCTAATTTGAGGAAATGATGAATTGTTGGCTGGAAATTGACGAATTGCTTGATATTGAAGTCATTTAATGGATTTAGTTGCGATTTTGTAAACGTTATTTGTTTACATTGCACATCAGCTGGTTGCTGTGATGTATTATCTGACAGTTATTTTATCTTCCGGACGACTTCGCACGACTCTGGGTGACTTCAGGCGACTCCGGACACATGCGACTCCGGAAGATCATCCATTATTTAAAAAAAATAATTTGATATTGTTCCGCCATAACCTATATAATTACATTGACAGATAAAATCGGATGAGATGATCCGATGATGATGAATCGCACATCCGACGTTATCGGTCAAATTTCGTGTAAAATTCGTTTGATAAAATCGCATCAGATGGAAACTGCCACGGGCTTAAATCATAATGTCGTACGATGCGTTGAGAAGATACAACAAAAATCCGACAATAATATCTTGAGAAAAGAAACTGAAACGCACGACCATTCAATTACTTAAACAAACATGGAATTTGTAAACATTATTAGGGCTTTTTTTTTAAACAGTAACGCAATTTATAACGCCAAATCTTAGTGTTCCAATGTATTAATTTTAAAAGCTAAAACAAATCCAAATATATTCTTACAAACAAATTAAATTCATTCGATGACGCATTATTTGTGTCACACACTGTACTGGTTGCGTACCTTGGTTGCGCGCAAGCGAGGGCTTACACCGCCACAACACTGCAGCCAGCCAGTGGGAGCACCGTTATCGCCACACCGGGTCAGAGTCCGGCTGCATCGCATCGTCACGGCCCGGCCAAAAACCAGCCGAGAAACAAATCTCGGGAACTCGTTTTTAGAACCGCGGCTGCTGCTGCCACGTTCTTTGCCCGTTGCCGTTTTGGCGCACCAGCACGAATTAACCTGTTTGGAAAGGAGCGTTAGAAAATACTACCGCTACGCGGGACCGCGGATCGAACGGCACGGAGGACAGGTTCTTACAGTTTTTAGTTGCGCTTCGTCATTCGCGGACGGAAGAATTTTCAGTGCACAATAAAAAGACGATTTTGGTTTTTCCTCTCTGATGGTCCAAGTAACCTTTGTGCAATTAATGGCAACGGGCCTTAGTTCCAAAAAGAAAAAGGTTGCACATTCCGTACCAAGTGATTGCATTTCGGTCAAATTCGTTCTAAACATACCGTCTCTTCTTCTTCTTCTTCCTCTTTGCAGATAGATACCGTGTGGGGTTGGGCCTCTGCCCCGCTGCGCCTTGCGGGTAACAGAATGGGTGACGTGCTCATATCGGACCGGCCACCGTCACCGGCGAGGTTAGTAGTAGTAGATGCCTTTGTGATGCCGGCGAGGCCTCGTCCAACTCCAAAATCTCTCTAATGATCTATTTTCCTTTCTTCTGTCTCCAAAACCCTTCCAGCAGACTATCGCACACATCGGAGAAGCATCCCCGGGTGACGCTGCAGGAGCTGAACGTGCTGCGCCGCCACCGGGAGCTGTGCGATGTCGTGATCAACGTGAAGGGGCGCAAAATCTTCGCCCACCGCGTGATCCTGTCCGCCTGCAGCCCGTACTTCCGGGCGATGTTTACGGGTGAGCTGGAGGAGTCGCGCCAGACCGAGGTGACGATCTGCGACATCGACGAGAACGCGATGGAGCTGCTGATCGACTTCTGCTACACCTCGCACATCGTGGTGGAGGAGTCGAACGTGCAGCCGCTGCTGCCGGCCGCCTGCCTGCTGCAGCTGGCCGAAATACAGGACATCTGCTGCGAGTTTCTGAAGCGCCAGCTCGACCCGGAGAACTGTCTCGGCATACGGGCGTTCGCCGATACGCACTCCTGCCGGGAGCTGCTCCGGATCGCGGACAAGTTCACGCAGCACAACTTCCAGGAGGTGATGGAGAGCGAGGAGTTTCTGCTGCTGCCGGTCGGCCAGCTGGTGGACATCATTTGCAGCGACGAGCTGAACGTGCGATCGGAGGAGCAAGTGTTTAATGCGGTAATGGCCTGGTTGAAGTACAATGTGGCCGACCGGCGCCAGCACCTGGCGCAGGTCCTGCAGCACGTCCGGATGCCGCTGCTCAGCCCCAAGTTTCTGGTCGGCACGGTCGGGTCGGATCTGCTGGTGCGGTCGGACGAAGCGTGCCGCGATCTGGTGGACGAGGCGAAGAACTATCTGCTGCTGCCGCAGGAGCGCCCGCTCATGCAGGGGCCGCGCACCCGGCCACGGAAGCCGACGCGCCGCGGCGAGGTCCTGTTCGCGGTCGGTGGCTGGTGCTCGGGCGACGCGATCGCGTCCGTGGAGCGGTTCGATCCGGAAACGGCCGACTGGAAGATGGTGGCGCCGATGAGCAAGCGGCGCTGCGGCGTCGGGGTCGCCGTGCTGAACGATCTGCTGTACGCGGTCGGGGGCCACGATGGGCAGAGCTACCTGAACAGCATCGAGCGGTACGATCCGCAAACGAACCAGTGGTCCTGCGATGTCGCCCCGACGACGAGCTGCCGCACCAGCGTGGGGGTGGCGGTGCTGGACGGCTTCCTGTATGCGGTCGGCGGCCAGGACGGGGTGCAGTGCCTGAACCACGTCGAGCGGTACGACCCGAAGGAGAACAAATGGTCCAAGGTGGCGCCGATGACGACGCGCCGGCTCGGGGTGGCGGTGGCCGTGCTCGGCGGCTACCTGTACGCGATCGGCGGTTCCGATGGGCAGTGCCCGCTCAACACGGTCGAACGGTACGATCCGCGGCAGAACAAGTGGTGCGCCGTCAGCCCGATGTCGACGCGAAGGAAACATCTCGGCTGCGCGGTGTTCAACAACTTCATCTACGCCGTCGGCGGGCGGGACGACTGTATGGAGCTGTCGTCGGCGGAGCGGTACAACCCGCACACCAACTCGTGGAGCCCGATCGTCGCGATGACGTCCAGGCGCAGTGGGGTAAGGCGTGGATTGCGAGTTATTGTTTTTTTTTTGAATTTTAGCGCACGGCAATTGTTTAAATCAAAAATGTGCTTTTGCCCCAAACACAGGTTGGACTAGCGGTGGTGAACGGTCAGCTGTACGCCGTCGGCGGCTTTGACGGTACCGCCTACCTGAAGACGATCGAGGTGTACGATCCGGAAACGAACCAGTGGCGCCTGTGCGGCTGCATGAACTATCGCCGGCTCGGTGGCGGCGTCGGTGTGATGCGCGCCCCCCAAACCGAGAACTACATGTGGTAAATAGTCGCTTTTGCCTCTATCTCTGTCTCCCTCTCTGTCTCCCTCTCTCGCTGTCTCCGTCTGTCTCTCTGCCTGCCTGCCCTCTAACCCCCAGCAGTCGTGCTCTGGATTCTTTCTCTCAATCTCCCGTGTTTTCCTTTGCCCTGCCCTCATCCGTAATCTGTGTGCAATTCCGCAAACGACCATGCAATGATGGAACCTTCTATTTCCTATCCGTCCGTGGGGGGGGGGGGGGGGAGGGGGGAGTGCGATTTGTTTGTGATAGGAAGAATATGGTTGTTAAATGAGAGGAGGGGAGAAAAACGAGTGTAGGCTTGTACATCAAAGTGTACGTCTGGAAGTTTAGCATTAGAAGCGTTTAACGTTGCTGGGAAAGGAGCCTCTAAAGAGACGCCACACGCTATTCATGAGTCAGTTAATGCTTTAGTCAGCCTTTTCTTTCTTTTTTATGCTTTTTTTAAACAAGCAAAATTTTGTTTCTCTTCAGTACGCGTTCAAAGTTTCATAAAGAAGCCCCATTGTTTCGCTTGTGCGCTTTTCTTTTCTTAGTTTCGTCTTCGTCGTTCTATAATTAGCAGCGTGTGTGCAAGGTGTCATTTTAAAAATCATCGCCAAACCGCCTCCCATCACACCGTTCACGCGACTTTCTCATCATTCTCCCCCCTTTCTCCCCCATCTTTCGCCCGACTTCATCCTTCATCACGCTTCTCACACGTTCCATCCCATCCACCACACACCGCTTCTTCACCCATCACCGCGGCCCGGTCACCAGCGCTTACGTGCGCGCGCTTGGCTTCGTGGTGGTTTTTGGGTTTTTGTTTTGCTCATATACTTTTGTTTTAACAATCATACAAAACCTCTTTCTTTACTTACCTTTACTTTTAGGATTCGCAAAGATTCCGTTGTTTAACATTCACACAAAACACATGCGGCCAGCTTCTGCGCTGCTGCGCCGTCGGGCGGCGCGAGGCAGGAGCGCACGGTGCGGCAGTTCGGCGAAGTGCCGTGGAACAGAAGTGGTCCGTACAAATGAGCAAACTGTATGTGTGTATGTGTGTGTGTGTGTGTTTGTAGGAAAAAGCGGACACGCGTATTATAAGTTTTTGCTGTGTTTTTTAGTAAGTAAAGAGAAAGACGTGTGGGCAGAGATGAGCAAAAACAAAACAAAAAGGAGACAACAACAAGGCAGGCAAAGGTTAGACGGTTTAAATCAAAAAGTGGTTAAATTAAAAGGTAGTTGTCGCTCCTCCACACTACACTGCCAGTCGGTGCGTAGGGGAAGTTTAATTGCAGGCAAAATAATGCTTAGGAAGGAAGGGGGCAAGTTTAGAGTAAATCCATACCACATAACGTACACTAGATAGCAGCAAACCCTGATCAAGTTTTGGAAGGCAGGTAGAGTTCAAGTCCATCCGATTTTGATTTCGGTTCAAAGCGCGACTCACACTACTCACACACACGTTAACAGCGGCTAATTTCATACACGCAAACAATCTAAGTTATTAGGGGAGATCATTTATCGATAGTTTCAAATAGAGAGAGCGAGAGAGAGAGGGAAAGAGCTAGCAGTTTATTTGTTTGCTTCCGTTTTCGGAAGTGTTTACATGCGTGAGGCGAGAGAAGAAGAGACAGTTACAAGCAGCAACTACAACAACAACAGAAAAATGCGATTATTTAAGTGCTTTTTGCATAATTGTTGTCTAACAACGTTCAATATTTTTGATATGGTCTGTTTTTTTATTGCTTTATTTCTTTTTGTTCTATTTGTGTACACACTGCAAGAAAAAAGTGTGGTGTGTGGATTTATTTTTTAAAATACCAATTGGCACTTGGCTCTTCACAGTGCTTATGTGTTTTGTACATTTACTCTTTTTTACAAGTTTTGTTGTTGTTGTATCTTTTTATTTTTCTCCATTTTTGATGCAATTTTTTTTAGCCACAATCATTTGCTTTTGCCTTTGCTTTGCTGATGGTTTCATATTGTTCTTTTTTTTTTAAAAAAAAAAAGGGCCAGCTCTAGCTGACTTCACTATTGTCCGATCTAATCAAATACCATACATTTAGCATGTAGTAGGCACGATTACAACCTTCCACTTTGTACATATAGAACCACCCCACCCCCTTAAAACGTTGCATATAGATCTCAATCTTCACGATGAAAGGAATTGTCACAACTAGACAAAACAAAACAGGGCAAAAACGAAGGCCAAGGCAGGATAACAAAGATAAAGATGCGTCCGCAGGCGTTTAGGGTTAAAACAGTGATTTCATGTGCACCGCTCTCACACACCCACACCTAACATAAAAAAGAATATCACCGCATGTGCTTAATGTGTTGTTACTTCAGTTTTGTTTGCGCTCTGCTTCTCGTTCTCCGTTTCTTCTGTGCGATGTATTGTTTGGCTTACTAAAATGCTCATTCTAAGCCCGAAAACGGGCACAGCAACGGTGCGTGGTTATAGTTTATTAGTTTTACATTCAATTTCCTCTCCACATGATGGTGCACACTGGCAGTGGACTAATGAAAAAAACAAGCAGAACAACAAATACTAAACTGAAAGCAAACGTGTCGTGTGTAACAGAGAAGAAACACAATGCTCTTATTTAATGATGGGAGGGAAAGATTTAAAAAAATAGGAGAGGAAAAACGTTTCCAAACGTATGGCAGTAGAAAGTATTAGGAATTACTATAAAACACAAGCAATGCTCCGTTTCTGTTTCTGTGCTTCACAGTCTTACTCGGCGTTCGGAATAGATAATTTGCAACGGTTTCTAACCACTTCTTTAACCGAAAGGGTGAACAAACGGAAGAAAAAATGTCGAACTAATAGTGGAAAAATAGTCTTAGGAAAATAGTGGTAATTAAAAAGAGGCAGAGAAGGGCGAGAGCGAGAGATCATCGAATCTGCTGTCCCACGGGGAATCAAACGAATAAGAGAACGTTAGCGGCAGAGAGCCGGCACTGTACGAAAATGCTTCCACGGCTCCAGTCCAGTCCAGTCTCCCCGCTCCCACGGCGAAGAAGGTCAGTGTGGTGTAAGAATTAGTTGATAAGCATTCGCACCGATAAGATATGTTTGGTGGGCGATCAAATTCTCAGAATTGCGGACAGCAGCAATTAGCCAGCCGCGTGTACCCCTTTCCCTTTTCCCACACTGTTACAAAATTGATGCCAACACCGGCGTACACTTGATAGACGCTTTTTGTTGTGTATCTTCCTGACAATCGATGGTGTCACAGCATGGTGAAGAAGGGCATTGTCGATTGTGTAAGTAGATAAAACTCATAATCCGTGATGGTGACAACTGCTTCTAACAACTGTCGTGGCTTAAAATTGTGTATAAAAGCAAACGTTTCCTCGGTGGACAAAAAAACATCCTTTCACCCACTGCTTTTCTTTAA